>NW_023614300.1:0-120001 GCF_013339695.2 Rhipicephalus sanguineus
TGCAGGCCAAGCGTGCCGGCCGTTTTGCGGACCTGCTTCTTTTTTAGTACAAATAACATGCAGGTAAACCCCTCCCCGATGACAGTCGACCCTGAAGCGATAAGAGTCTCTGACTGAACTCTATGGCGTACATCTACATCCGCCAGCACGCTTAACACGAACGCTCCGCAGCGTGGCCTGCAATGGTTTGACTGATTTCAGGCGCGAAGTGCTAGGTGCTCTTGCAGAGAATGGTTGGATAGTATATAGGTATCTATTGGTAACATCTCGGCAACGAAAATGGAAGCTACGCTGCGCTCTCGTCAATCAAACTCTTTCCGGGCCACGCAAGGGAGCCTTCGTGTTAAGCGTGCTGACGGCGGTACGTCTTTCTTGTGATCTGTCTAAATGCGAGTCTTTTATGGAGGCAAGTGTACAAACATCCAGGTGTGTATCTTGACATTCTAACATATTGACATTTTGCTGATAGACCTTATGCAAAATTGCTGCCATCTGTCAGCGGTTTGACGAAGCTAACGATTCGGCGCCATGTTGGAGACTTGTGTCCGAATCGTATTGCTGTCGCCGCTATTACTTCCTGCTTGTATCCGCTTTGATAGTCGGGGCAATCGGGTAATCAAAACGTCAGACGAGCCTGTACCCGCTACCGACATTTCCTAGTTTTTACATTGACGGTTACTACGTGTAAAGAATCGCCTCACAGCGAGACGAAGGTACAAGTTTGGCACTGCGTGTCACGTGCAGGCCTGCCGTCGTTGGGAATGGAGCTTTGCGCTAGGTTACAAATTTGTTCTGTCTGTTTTCAGTGCAGCGAATAAAGCGTTGTTAGCTGTGTGAATATTATGCTTCTATATCGTAGGATGGTTTGTAAGAGGCTTTATTTAGCGCGGCTAGGCACAGCGTTAACGGTAAGAAAGTGCCGTTGACCCAATTCAAAGCGTACTTCATGAGGGACAGCCTATGTCGACCTAATGTAATCTCCATTTAATTTTTAATAAAACCTAATCCTCTCTTTCTTTTTCAAATAAAAACATTTTGCTGTTGTAGTCACCGACCTACGTTATGTACAGAATTACCGCGCCATTACAATGCAAAGAATTGCGCATCTCAAACAGTGAACATGAAAAGTTTTTTTCCGTATTTTATTTCATAGTCGCTGTCCTGATTTTATTCTATCGTGAAGAAAAGTCTTAGTATCTCCAAGAAGTAGATGCCGATCGGCTGATATTTTGCTGAATATCCTTCCGACATGTGATCCTATACAACACGATACGCCAAGAATATTCTCGTTCACATCGTTGCTTTAGGTGCCTTACAATTTAAACCCGTTGCGGCAAGGCAGTTTTGCTTCGCCGAATGAACGCTTGCGAAACCACCTCAGCGCGTATCCAGCGGTAACGCACCCACGGTCAAATGTAGCACATTTCCCGAAACAGCATTTTATTTAGTTTCATAAGAAAATTGCCACGCACTTGAAGCACCTGCTAACATTTCCTAGCACACTGGAGTGCATAGGGGATTTTTCCGAAGGGGGGTCAGCTTTTGGGAGAACCTGATGTCTTCTTCCTGGGATATAAATTAAACAAAAAAGGAAGGGGTGGGGGGCGGTCAGGACGTCCGGGCCGCCCATCTGAATCTGGCAGTGATACCACATGAAATACTTGAAAAATACGCATAGTGAAGCAATACGCGCGCAAAGCATCCCACCAAACGCTACCTTGTTAAACTCCGCAATCGAAAACCGACTACAAACAACACGCTCCAGCACAAGCGGTCCGTGCGCTCCGAATCAATGACGTGCACGAGCCATCTGTCTAACATGTAATTGACATCGCAATTTAATAAACAAGCTAATCTGAAGAGCAGCGCAGGCATGCGCGAGTAGCCGCGATGTAGCTTTGAAGCTCGTACACGAAGCGGGTTTGTCTGTGCCTGCAAGCACAGGGTGCAAAAACTGTCTCGTTCTGGCATGACATGAAAGAGTGTTCTCTGATGAGTGCCGATGCTGTCACATACCGCATATATTAAAAACGGCGAACGGAAACACGGCGTTAGTCGTAAGCAGTTACCGAAGGAACGCAACGATCTGCTGATTATCGTCGGTCGCCAGGAAATGTAATAACATGGAGGTTTCTTTCCTGCAAACCTTCTTTCAGCATCCCATTTTCCTCAATGTGAGCAACACAGCACTCGAAAATATGTTGGCATTGCCGTTCCTATCACCGGGCACACTTTGATACGTACGCTCCTTGACTGTACATGCGGAACGCGCTTTGCCTTTAACATGGCGGAAATGTGCACGGCGGCCGCTAGATGGCAGCAGATTTAACAATAGGTCTATTCTCCGACGGTGCAGTTCGAGGAATTATGCGCGTAGGCGCAGCTTGGACTCAACCTTTGTAATTGCTTCGTCGGCCACTGGAGTTCAACCGCTCGAGAAGAGGCTCAGCGCCGACGATTCCCGATTCGTTATGCGTTCCAATTTCGCAATAGGAAGCTTCGTAAGTGTCGTTTCGTAAGCGTCGTAACATACATGGGGGCTAAAGTTATGGGCAGTATTCAGACGAAAATGTTCTATTTCGTAGTTAATTACATAATACATTTTATGTAGCACCTGTCTTGCGAACGTGAAAATCCCTATATGGCATCCCATAATCGATTTAGCAAGGATTTGCAACAAAGCTAACCACTAAATCAGAAGTATCCCTGGTATTCAATAGTATCGGCCATAGTCCGCAGGAGCATCAGTTTTCTGCAAACCTTCCACGACCAAGATTACAAAGCCTGGAAATTAAAAAGCCACGCTGCGCTCTCAGGTGTGCTTAGTTCTGCTTTCTGGCTTGCTTCATTGGTCATTTAATCTAAAGTGCACATATGTTTTCTTTTTTTTTACAGCGAAGCTGTCTAGTGCTAGTATCAAAGGGTACACATGTAGGAAAGGTTTTGGGTGGCTGCAACTCCGACAGAACCGCCATAGTGTTTCGGAGCACACATACGGCAGGGGTTATGACTATAATGGTCGAGTTCGTTTGATTTCCGCAGTTTCAAGCGCGTGTCTATCAGAATATTTGCGTGTCTCCCTAAGAACAGGCAGCGTCCGCGTCAATGACTTCGCTCCAATATGGCGCTGAGCTGGACGAAGGGTGTCACTACCCTGCTGCCGCGGGAGGCGGTACCGGCTTCCCCCTGAAACGCCGAGTTCGCGGCGTTTTTTTCAAACGAAGGATTGTAAAAAGCGTGCATTACTCCGCGCTTCCCGCAGGAACTCAGGTTTTGCTAGTTTATTGCATCACCTAGCTCACACCGGCAGCAACGTGAGCGCGTCCGCGCTAGTACGGGCGCAGCAACTGGCGTAGCCGTCTTTTATTAACGCGCCATAGCCTTTCTAGAATACGTATTGTCAAGAAGTCAGATGTGTCCATTGTATCGTGACGTAAGCGGTCGCGCTAGCTAAGTGTTCAGTTGCTCCTTCGGCTCGCACGGTCCAAAAAGGAGCGGTGCCAGCAGGAGGAACGTCGGCGCGTACAGAATCGCGAATGTGCGCGTCGCCGTAGCGCCAATGCCATGGACGACGATCGGGCAAGTGTAGCCAAATGCATGCGCGACGTCAGAACGCTTCCCCATCCTATTTGGTGTTCCCGGTTCAGAAACAGCTGGATTGGCTCTACATATTTCCGGGCACATGGGAATGGCAACCTTCTTTCAAGGTAACATGCGCCCCGAGTAGCACAACTTATTGCTTCAACGGATCTCAATCTCTTCATCCTTCTTCATCAATTTCGAATGTGTCACCTTGGAACTCATGCACAAAAGCAAGGCGACCGATGAAGTGTGAAATGTTCTCTTGGCGGAGAAGTTGGCTTTGGTAAATACTAGCTGTTCGCTTTGCATGCACACTGTATAAAAGTGGATCAAGCTCACGCTGATTTAAACAGGTGCAGCATTTACCTACTTCACTTGGAAACCTATTTTCGAGTGAGCGTTGCAATAGGTAATGTGCCAATTTCGAGTTGAAGTGTTTTCCAAGCAAGGAAGACCTTGGGATCATTCACGTTTCCATCAAAGATGGCCCAATTTCAGTTTCTGTATCGCACTGATTTTTACAATATAACTCGTGAGCTATTCTTGACATGTCGAATTCGTCATCTTCCTGTTTGGCCTTCTAATGAATCACCATTCCGATTTTCCTATATTTCGTCCATCATTTGACTATTGCGCCAATACGAAACGCAATTTTCAATATTTATTGCCCCTTGGAAGTCCCTATTATGCGTTCCCATATATTCATTAACATTTCTCTGTTTTCTGTCCAACGGCTACTTATTTTCTTCCTCATTTTCTGCAAACCAGCATATCTCTACAACGGATTGCACAATGAGCCCTCTTCCCTTTTCGCTCTTTTTCGTGTTTCTGAGAAAGATACCTGCTTAAGATTCCCCCAAGTGCATTCTTCTTATGACTCGGTATAAGGCTCCAGATCCCCCGTGTGCCCCCATCAAAACAACTGCGCATGTCGCCTACCCACGTGTTCTCGAAGCCAACGATTATACAAGGTCCGCATTTCAACATCCACGCCGACATGTGTATTGTTGTTTTGTTGTTGACGCAGGGTTCGAATTGTGTTCCACACCAAAATTCTAGTCTCTTGACTCACTGTTTCCTTTGCCTCGTTATCGGCGGCAACCATTTCCCCGTAAAGCTGTATCCTGTCATGTGTACACAACGATCTGCGCACGAGAAGGCACGCTAACGACGCCAATGTTAGATTGCCCGTCTGTTGTTAGATGACCATTGTTAGATGCCCGTCTGTTTATGACACATTTTATCTCTTTAGCAATTACACAAGGTTCCCATTTTCTACAACACCTGTGTGGTTGTCTCTCGCTTATCCTATGGTAGACCCCAACTTACATCCTCAAATGTCGATATTTCTGTAACACAAGGGTCTCAAGCTCACCTCAACCAGCGGGCCGCAATCACGCAATCTCGTCCCGCAAGGTCCGGGGCAGTAAAGATGGTAAAAGCGGGGGCTGGAGATTTTGTGCCAGGATTCCAACAACAAATCGATATCGATCTCCAAAATTACTAAAACCTGAAGGCCGATTCTGGGATATAACACACCTTTAGATGAGAGTCGTTAACGCTCAGCTCCGCAATGATGCAGCGTCCCGAAACAGTGCAAGAAACTGCATGTATTTGGTGTTTTACAGCGCAGCTCTTAGGCGCCCGTTTCTGCGTTGAGAGGCGTCGCCGTCGGCGTAACCCATAGAGCGAAGGAGGACTAAATAGAGTGAAAGAGAGACTGCCCGAAGGAGGAGTTTTCCGCCGTGAGAGCCAGCGAGGCGCTGTGTTAGCGTCTCCAATGCCTTGTGCCTGCTCACGCTTCGTGAGACAGCGCAACGCATGCTTCTTGAGCACATGCGCAAGAAAAAGGCTTGGGAGAAGAGGACGTGCGTTCGTAGAAGTGACATTTTGTGTGTGGAACGCTCTAGCAGACTCTTAAGGGCTGTGGGGAAGATCGGCAAGCACGAAGGCTCATCGCCGTCGGCTGGCACACACCGACAATTCGCACTCTGGCTACGCCCTGCGTACCGCTGCTACGATCGTCGCTCTCGTAGAATACTCAATAAACCACCGTAACAAGTGGTGGAGCTGCTGGGTAAGCAAATCTGGAACTACGCAACGGGAAACTCAAGCCCGCCTCTACAGTGAAGGAAGGGGGATCAATGCAACAACAACAACCCGGTTACACGGTGACTAGAGTGCCCTGCTCTGGCCCGTTCCCTCAACACGACCCACCAATCTTCAGCGGTACAGAAGAGCAAGATGTGGAAGACTGACTCGCTGAATACGAACGAGTGAGCGTCATAAACCGCTGGGATGACGCTGTAAAGCTTACCTACCTCTCATTTTACTTGAGCGGTGTCACCAACGTGACCTCCCGACACGGCCTAACTTCAAAACACGTGACGGAGCTATTCGGGCGCCCCGCCGTTCGCAAGCTTCGAGTTGAGCAACGTTTGCGTTCACATGCGCAGCAGAAGGGTGAGAATTCCACAAGCTACATAGAAGACGTTATTGACCTCTGTAACCACGTTGATGTAGCAATGACCGATGCTGAGAAGATTAGGCATATCTTGAAAGGAATGGAAGACCATGCCTTTCACATGCTGCTAGCGAGGAACCCATCAACAGTCTCTGACCTAGTCAGCCTTTGCAAAGATTCGATGAACTGCGCAAAAAACGTACAGCCACCCGCCAATCTCCTCCACCCGCGACTTCACTGTCCGGCTTGGCTGTTGCTCCCGATAACACGTCCCTGCTGCAACAGATTAAGGATTTCGTTCGAGAAGAAGTCGCTCGTCAGCTTTCGCTGATGCCGCTTATTCACGGCCCGTCGACATCTCATTGGCTCCTAGTCTCCAAAACGTCATAACGGTTCAGGTAGCCGATCAAGTTCCACCTTTTCTACTTCAGGCTCCAACTGCTGCTCCCCTGACGTACGCTGAAGTCGATTCGACGCCTGTGCTGCAAAGTTACGGCCCACGTCGCCCGCATATGCACCCGCCAGTATCTCCACCCGCCCGACGCACGAGATTAGGATCCAAATGCACAGTGGACAACCGTCCTATTTGTTTTCATTGTGGTCTTCCTGTGCATGTGGCACGCTATTGTCGCTTTCGCGTACTGAAAGTCTCCAACAATAGAATTTGAGAATTGGGGACCCAAGACGCTGGGCCCCCAAGCTGCTTTGGGCAGCCTGCTCTTGCGTTCGGATGATGAGCAGAGTTGAGAATTGCGCCAACGCAGGCTGCGTTGGGTCAAGCGCACGGAGCGCCATGCGTGACTAAATTTAAAATTATGCGAGACGCGGACCATACTGCGCCGTGGCCCGCGCAGCGTCTGTGTCTTCTCGCTGGTGACCCAAGACGCCTTGGGGCCCCACGCTAGTTTTCAATTTTTGCGTCTCGAGTAAACGCGAGCGCTAGAGCCCAAGAGTGGGTTGGGTTCTGCGCATGCGCCCTGGCGGCTCGCAAGCTTCTTGGGTGCCCAAGCTCCTTGGGGCCCCAATTTTCAAACTCTCTATTATGCGTCCACCATGGGTCACGTATGCGCCACATCAGCCCCGCCGTAGTTATTCGGACGACCACCAGTTTCCTCCTGTCGCCGAGGTACCATTCTCATCTCGCCGTTCGCCTTCCCCTCACCGCCGTTCTCTTTCACCCATGCAACGACGGGGCAGCCCTCTGCGCCAGGAAAATTAACTAGCGCAGTTCAGGAGCCAAGAACTGCGGTGCCAGCGAAATGTGTAAGGCCTCAAATTTCCCCGAAGACCGTTATTGATGTCACCATAGAAGGAATACGGACGCTAACTTTCGTCGTAACTGGCGCTGCTGTTTCAGCAATTGATACCCGCTTTTGCCGCCGAATCAAAAAAGGGACGACACCACTTTGTGGACTATCTCTTCGTACCGCCAACGCACAGCACGTCGAGCCATCCGTTACCTGCACAGCCCGTTACCTGCACAGCCCATGTCATTGATTTCATCGTGTTGCCATCATGTTCTCACAACGTAATATTAGGCTGGGATTTCCTCTCATGTATCATGCGATCATCAATTGCGCCCGCACAGAAATCGAGTTGTTTCCGTTTTCACCAGACATTATCAATGACCACACAGACTTGTCACCGTTAAGCCGGTCCGTTATACAGACACCATTATACCGCCCTTGTCTACTGCTCTTGTCAGCATTCCTTGTATTTCTATCAATGACGGCACCTTGCTTTTCGCCCCCTCTGACCTCGCGCCGCGCCGCGTCGCCTTGACGCATGCGCGTTTTCTCAACTTATCGCAATATCAAAACGCGCTCAGAATTCGCATCAGCGAGTGTCGTAATCGTCGGTGAATTATTTTGACGAGCGCATCTTGCCGAGACGCTGTCAGCTTGGCTGCCAAACGATGGCGAAACGTGGACGCATCTTCACGCTCCGCTGAGTTGGCTCGATAAGCGGAGCCAGGGATGCGTTCTACGTTCCCCTGCTCGCACGATCGTTATGCGCACGCGCACTACAGTTCCTTTTGCGTGTTTGCGTGTAAATCGCTAGCATACGCAGGTCTGACCCGAGCGGATTGTAAACGCTCAGCTAAATGTGTCTATAAATTTTGTTTCACGGTTGTTTGAAATCTTGGTGACCACACGGGGTGCCACAGAAAAAAAATGCTTTAGGCCAGTCATATCTGTGTAGCTCACAAGCATACTTATTAACAAAATAAAAAATGCTGGGCGAAGACAGCCTTGTGCGGGCCGCGGCCCGCAAGCGAGAGGCTCGTGGGTCGCGTGGTTGAGACCCCCGCTATAAAAGGCCTCTGGTGGCAAGTGAGTTGGTTCATGATCTTTAGCCAGTTTTTTTTTTTTCAGTGCCAAACGGACGAGGACGTAAGATTGAGAAACAGCGCTCGTCTGTGTATTGTCTCTCGGTCTTTCGTGCTGGTGCTTTTGCGCTGAAAACGTTCGGTCAAGTATATATTACTATGCTTCCGTTTCCTTTCACCTTCCAGATCGCGCTTTAATTATCTAATCGCATTTATGTATGATGCTATAAGAAACTTTTGAACGTGTCCCGAAGGTGTGAACTTGCCTACGTGTCGCCTACCCATGTCGTCTCCGAGCCGACGATGAAACGGGCTCTCCAGCGTGAAGCACTACTGACACTTCCTGCTTGTTTCTATTCCACATCCTCTTAGATGAAAACAACGTATGGAATGCCAAACCCTGTGTTAGCCTTTACACCAGAATCATCCACGTGAGCTTACTTTTTTGTCCTCCGACGATGGCTGGGAACCTCACATGCACCCCACCTCACCATGCGTCATTTTTCGTTACATTGGTAACCTACGACAGCTATTATCCGTCTGCTTTAAAGATTTCCTCTATCATCACGGGTGCTAGAACGTAAGCACTATTTGGCTGACTTAAAAGCAACAAAGACACTGGCCAAGCGCGGCAGGCGACGGTAGAGTGTCTCCAATCAGAATTGGCGCGAATACACAGTTCCACAAAGGAGACGGACGTCTGTGAAACCCGGAGTATGCGTCGGACATCATGCTAATTCAGGGGACGGCAGTCGGTGCGAAAGCAGCCAAAAGAGAGCGACTCACTGCGTCTTGCACTAGGTAGCAGCTTCATGAAGTTAGTTTTTTTTTAAAATCAGGGGTATACTGAATTTCAATCTGCACAGACAAAGCCTGCCTTTACGAAAGAATATACAGTATAAGGGGAATGCGACAGATTCCCTTCCCTTACGTCAGTTAGTTAAGCACTATATCTGCCGGGTTGAATCAATCAACACCCACCTCTGTGCGCGGTTTTCGTAGATTTCTAAGATGCACATTCTTTTGTCGACAGGAGCAGCCACGGAAGGACGTCGTTATAATTCTGTAGGAAATATAGCCGCCGTTGGATATATGCATGGAAAACCTTTAATAATTGTCCTGAGCCCGACTTGCTAACACATACCGACGCCTCAGAAAATACAATACGAAATTTCCCCATGAAATCAACTTCGTAAAAAGGCGACAGTATATTGTTAAAAAAACGGTAAGACAAGGTAACACTTCCACTCCAGCGATATCCGCTCAATTTATAAAGATATCAAGTTTATCATACTGAAGGAGAACGATTATCGATCGATGGCGAATACCTGATTAGCCAGTGGCTAGATGGAGGTATTGTGGCGTTCAGAACAGGTGTAAGAACATATGTAAAAACATGTGGAACAAATACGGCAGATGTTACACCGTTACACGCTGGACCTCGTGTTCGCGTCAGACCCAGACAGTATTGGCGCTATTTCCTATTCGGAGGGCTTTAGTGACCATGCGTTACTTAATTGTAAGATTATCGTCTCCTCATGCACGCGTGAAACAATAAATAAACGTATCTTTGATTATAACCGTGCAGACTACAAGGCTATTAACCTCGGCTTGAGGAGTTTTTGTGACGCTTTCCTTCCGACTTTTTCTCAGCGTACGGTGAGTGACAACTGGCTCCTGTTTAAAGATACTTTAAACAAACTAATGCAAACGCACATTCCACTACGTTCATTTCGCATGAACCCATCTAAACCCTGGTTTAACACGGCGTTGCGCACACTAAAGAACAAGAAAAAGCGACTTTTCAAAGTGGCAAAACGACTTGACACACCAGCTTCATGGCAGAAACACAAAACCGCTGATAAAATATACTGTAACGGCATCCGTAAAGCCAAGTATAAGTATTATTGTCATGATCTTCAACCGCTTATGACGCTCAACCCAAAAAATTCTGGAAAGCTATATCACCTGCTAAACCGCCGGCTCACATTTCCTTGTTAGGTAACACCGGTGCTCCAATAAATGAAGGAGAATGCCCACTTATCTTCAATAACTTCTTTTCTTCAGTGTTCACGCGAGAAGACCATTCCACTATTCCATCATTAGCAGATGTCGGCTACCCATACATGAGCCCCACAGAAATTGGCGTGACCGGTATTGCCGCATTCATAAACAATCTTAAGATATCAACATCCGCCGGTGTAGATAATATTGTTACGGAGAGGAAGTGAAGGAAGACGAAGGGCTGAAGAGCCTGACTGGCGCGCGAGTGTGGCGGTCAGCCATCTTGACTCTTTTACTGATTAATCTCTGTAAATACATATTTTATATACTCATACAACCCCGTATCATATTGGTGGAGGTGCTGGGTACTTCAGCAGGCAACGGAGCTCCGCAGCGGACGTCGCATCGCCCTCCCAACCATGGCTAACGTTGAGCCTCCTGCATCAACGTCGCTGTCTCCACCAACGTCGCCATCACCACCACTTGTTTTTGTACCACCTAAGATCCCGGTACGTTCTGTGGGACCGATGGCGTCGACGTTGAAGACTGGTTGGCCATGTTTGAACGCGTGAGTGTACCGAACAGATGGGATCCCACACTTCAGCTGGCCAACGTGTTATTTTACTTGAGGGGCACTGCGAAGGTGTGGTACGAAAACAACGAAGAAGAACTCACTAGCTGGGACCAATGCAAAGAAAAGTTGCGAGAGGTATTTGGCAAACCCGCCGGCCGTAAGATCGCCGCCAAAAAGGAACTGGCCTGCCGTGCTCAATCCTCCACGGAATCGTACCTCTCCTATATTCAGGACGTGCTCGCTCTCTGCCGAAAGGCCGACAGTGACATGACGGAAAGTGAAAAGGTCGGGCATGTGCTGAAGGGGATCGCCGACGATGCATTCAACCTCCTGATGTGCAAGGGCTGTTCGACCGTGGATGCGATCATCAAGGAGTGTCGTCAGTTCGAGCAAGCAAAAAGCCGCCGCATTCTGCAACCGTTCGCCAGACTTCCAAACACCGCTGCCACGTCGACGTGTGAAGAGCAGTCAACACCGCAACATCCTTCGCCGCCGGAAGACCTGACACGAATTGTTCGTCGTGAACTGGAAGCGATGGCGCCCTCAGCATTCTATTCGCGCAGCACCGATGCCACCCCTGTTACCGTTCCTCTCGTTCAAGCCATCGTTCGTCAGGAGCTGGAAAATATCGGAGTGCATTCTGTGTGTTCTGTCGCCACGCCCAGAATCAGCGAACGCCTTTCTGCCACGTCCTCCTCAAACCGACGATTCTCTCCACGTTCTCGCAACCCGGCTAAGTGGCGAACTGCAGATGACCGCCCAATATGTTTCACCTGCCACCGCGCTGGACATATTGCCCGCTACTGCCGCAGCACATGGTCCTCGACCCCTCGTGCAACGACCAATATGACCCGTTTTGACAGTAATGCCCACCATTTTTCACCCGCTCCCGAGTCCAACGCCGCTGACAATGCCGCTAGGAACACTTGGTACAGCCGCTCGCCTTCGCCACGTGGACACCAATCTCGTTCGCCGCAAACACGTCGCCCATCGTCCCGTTCGCCACAGCCACGACGCCTATCGTCCCCCGTGGCTTTCGGCCGCACCATTTCGGAAAACTAAGAAATGCAGCCCCCGGAGGTGGTGCTGCATTGACGACTACGGCAGCAAATCCTCTCTCTGTACCCACCAGACGAAGTGTCATCGACGTTAAAGTAGACGGCGTACCTGTTCAAGCACTTGTCGACACGGGAGCGAACCTATCTGTAATGAGTTCACGGCTACGCACACGTTTAAAGAAAGTCCTCACACCAGCAGCTACACAAGTGCTCCGTGTGGCCGATGGCGGCACGCCAATCGTTCTTGGTATGTGTACTGCCCGCTTAAGTATAGTCGACCAACCTACTTCAGTCATCTTCGCCGTGATTGACCGCTGCCCTTACGACGTTATCCTTGGACTGGACTTTTTGTCAAATCACTCTGCTCTCATCGATTGCGCTACCGGCGTCCTTCAGCTAGAACTGCCTCAGCTCGTCGCTGCTTCCAACACTACCCCACCGCGACTGTGCTCTCTTCAAGACGTGCGTCTCTCACCTCAGGCAGCCACCTACGTCGTTCGGACAGCAGAGCCGCAGGTTCCCGACGGTGAATATGTCCTCTCTCCCCTCGTTGACATTCTTTTGAGCCGGAACGTTGCCGTTCCGCATACACTCGTCACTGTCACCGACAACCGTACCTCGCTACCACTTCTAAATTTCAGCTTGTGCCCTCAAGTACTTCCTCGTGGCATCTTCTTGGCCAACATATCTGATGCTGACGAATTTGAAATTGCAGCTCTCAGCGCCGAGACTGATTTACTTGCGCCTACTGCGACTCACAGCTCATCTTCTTTGCCGGCTGATTTCTCGAAGATGATTGCCCCGGACCTCAACCCTGCACAGGCCAATGACACCCGTCGCCTCCTCGCGTCGTACAGTGACATTTTTGATCTTGACGACAGACCTTTAGGGCAAACGTCCGTCGTTCAGCACCGTAAAACACCGGTGACGCAAGTCCTATTCGTCGGCGCCCCTATCGTGTCTCCACACTGAGCGCAGAGTGATCCAAACGGAAGTCGAGAAAATGCTTAGCAAAGGTGTCATCGAACCGTCAGACAGTCCTTGGGCCTCCCCTGTCGTCCTTGTAAAGAAAAAAGATGGTAGCTGGCGCTTCTGCGTTGACTATCGCCACTTAAACAAGATCACCCGCAAAGACGTATACCCGCTACCACGCATCGATGACGCGTTGGACTGTCTGCACGGAGCTACATACTTCTCGTCTATTGATCTTCGGTCCGGCTACTGGCAGATTTCTGTCGATGCAATGGACCGCCAGAAGACTGCCTTCGTAACACCTGATGGCTTATACCAGTTCAAGGTCATGCCCTTTGGCCTATGCAATGCTCCTGCGACATTCGAACGGATGATGGACTCTCTGTTGCGAGGTTACAAGTGGTCTACTTGTCTTTGTTACCTTGACGATGTGATTGTCTTTTCTTCTACCTTCGACAGCCACCTGACGCGTCTCGCTGCAATTCTCGCAGTCCTTCAGAACAGCCGGACTTCAACTGAATTCCAAGAAATGCCAGTTTGGCCGCCGGGAGATTACCGTGCTGGGTCATCTTGTAAACGCTGACGGCGTCCAACCAGATCCTGAAAAGATCCGCGCTGTTCGCAGCTTTCCTGTGCCCCGCTCTACTTCTGACGTGCGGAGCTTCATCGGCCTATGCTCTTACTTTCGTCGTTTTGTGAAGAACTTCGCCGACATTGCTAGGCCACTAACAGATCTGCTGAAGAAAGACACCACATTCTCATGGGGCCCTGAGCAGGCTCAAGCGTTCACCGCTCTCATTGGCTTCCTGACTACTCCCCCCGTACTTGCCCACTTTGATCCATCTGCTCCAACAGAAGTTCGCACCGACGCCAGCGGGCACGGTATCGGCGCAGTTCTCGCTCAACGGCAGCACAGTCAACAGTGCGTGATAGCTTACGCCAGTCGCCTGCTCTCTTCCCCCCGAGAGAAATTATTCCATCACCGAAAGAGAGTGCTTGGCTTTAGTCTGGCTGTCGCTAAGTTCCGGCCATACCTATTTGGTCGCATGTTCTCCGTCGTTACAGACCACCACGCTCTCTGCTGGCTCACTTCTCTGAAGGACCCGACCAGACGTCTTGGTCGCTGGGCTTTGCGGCTCCAGGAATTTTCGTTCACAGTTACCTACAAGTCTGGACGTTTGCACAAGGATGCAGACTGTCTTTCTCGTCATCCGGTGGATCCTCCTGACCCCGCTGCGCATGATCCGGACAGCTGCGTAATGGCTTTTACTGACGTGAGCGACATGCGCACCGAACAACGTCGGGATGAGTCATTGCGCACCATCATCGATGCCATCCAGTCTGGCAGCACCGACGCCGCATTCCGTATGTTCGTGCTGCATAACGGCATCCTCTGCCGCCGCAACGTCAGCATTGAAGGCCCTGAGCTCCTGCTTGTCGTTCCTCGCCATCTACGGCCCGTCATACTTGAACAACTTCACGACGCACCGACGGCGGGACACCTCGGAGTTTCGCGCACATACGACCGCGTGCGACGTCGGTTCTTCTGGCCTGGGCTATACCACTCCGTGCGTCGTTATGTTGCTACTTGCGACCTATACCAACGCCGGAAAAGGCCTCCTCTGCCGCCTGCTGGATTTCTACAACCAATTGAAGTTCCCTCGGAACCATTCCATCGCGTCGGCCTTGACCTGCTTGGCCCTTTTCCGACGACGACTTTGGGAAATAAGTGGATCGCGGTCGCTACAGATATGCGACACGTTACGCCATCACGAAGGCCATGTCAACTACCCAGGCAGCACGCCGGCATTGGACCAATCTCGGAACAACGGTGGTAAACATTGGCAGAAATATCGGTCCTGCGTTGGCTTTTGTGGGTTTGCTACACCTAAATGTGCATTGGTCCAATATTGGATGCCAATGATTTTCCAATAAGTGGCAAGGATGGCTGGAGCCAACATTGTCCGTCCAACATATCGCCAATAATGGCAAGGATGGCTGTAGCCAACATTGTCCGTCGTACGTATCGCCAACATTGTATAAACGTTGGCAGCTCCAATGTTTTTTTGCCAGCCTTATCGTTGGCTGCACCATCGTTCTTTCTTTTTCAGCGTTTCACACACTGGTTCTTGCCAGCCTTTTGTTGGCTATGTCAACATCTTTACGACATTTTTCACTGAATGTGTAGTTTAACATGAGGTAGATTTTTGTGCACGTAAATAAATGCATGTTGTCCACGCTTTTGCTTTTGGCAAGCAGCAGGGATAATCAGCGTAGAAAAGCTGAGAGTACACACAATCTTTATTCTGCATGTATACATATGGCAAAGATACTGCAAGTATTGAAAATAATTTCGCATTTCGCGCTTATGTTCTGCTGACCCGCTTGCACAGAACCTACACTCATTACCTTGAGTAACGCTCTTATATTAGAAATCGCGGACAAACGGTGACCTACTCACAAACCACAGCACCGAGCCCCCCTGATTACGCTTATTTAATTTTGTCCAGTACTTCACCGAAGTGTTTCAAAAGGAAATGAGTGAAAAGCGAAGCGTAATGCAAAATGAAATAAATGAACATCTACATGCGAACAGACATTCGACACAGATGAAATCTATAACCATCTTGAACTACCGGAATGTTCATAGCCTATTTGTTAATTAAAAGGTAACTGCGGCAAGAGCTTCAAAGACTGCAACAACTTCAAAACTAATGAAAATTTGTGTGTTACAGATCCATCATTTCTTTGCGCGAAACGAGCGGCGAAGGGCAAATCAAAAACGGATATTTAGCTGGCGCACGACAACGCGATAAAAGAACAAAACAACAAACGGAAATGCTGAAACATCGCTAAGGGCGAGGACTTAACTAACCTGCTTCGACGCGCACAGCAAAGCCCACCACATGGGTATTCACAAAGTAACAATTTTAGAGAAAGTACGCGGTAATGTATACGTTAATAAACACAGCACATATTTCACGTACGAAAAACACGGAAAGTAACATGCGACTAAGGAACGAAACGACTTACTGAACGCGATACGTACACAAAAAATCCGGCGGAAAGTTTGCGATTTTTCAGGACACATCGGCGCTCATCTGCGGATTGCTCTTCAAAAGTCAAAACAATCAAGTCCGATGAAGAACAAGACAGCTGCCTTCTCACTGTGGCATCGTCGTCGAATCTCCGTATCCATAGAATCGCGGCATCCTGTCTCGATATCCGACTTCGTTTTTTCCCGATGACTCTTGGCTGAATACTGAGGGGCGCGCGCGCGGCGCCCGCCAATGCTTGGAGCCCGAACGAGGGAAAGTAACCACCACTGACTGACGAAGAATAGCCGCCGGCCAGAAGTGGCCGAAACGCGTACGCATCTTCCGAGGTGCCGTCGTCTCCCGCGATCTCCTCACCCCCCACCCTCTCGTTTTCTAAGGCATTGAAAGCCCGGAGCCACGTTTGAACCGTCGTGGGCGGAGCAGCCGTCAAGTGACAAGTGTTTTATGACCAGCCACACCCGCGCAACTGCCGGGAGGAGAGGATAAATTCCTGAGCAAAACATGGCGTCGCGCTGCTTCTCCGGCCTCCCGATCACCGAGAACATTTGTTCGAAGTGAACACGTCTGGTTGCGTGAAGCGTTCAGAGTGCAAACATAACTCATCGCTCATCTGGAGATTCCGCGGGCGATACTGTAGTCTTGGACAGCACGTCGTTGTAGCACGCACACAAAGAAGTTACAAGCCTGTAATCCAACCAGTCGTGTAGCAAACACAAAAATACGTGGTGTGGTTGAAGTGACATGAAATGTTTTGATTGTTCGCCGCTAATAAAGCCGTCAGAAAAATTTCGGTGCACGTGCGCTAAAGGCGCACCAGCGCAGAGGCCCATTGCGAAGCAGACTAGAATTTTATAGCTTCAATCAATGTAAAGGCAGGGTTTTTTTATACAGTTGCGTTGTGTACGCTGGCTGTATCACACAATTAACTTTTAACAAGCATTGCAAAGTGAGATGCTGTGTTGTGTTTCCTTTCTCATAGATGTATTTCCAGCAGCGCGAAACTCACTTGAAAACTTCGTACTTATTTTACATTGCTCAACATCTCTAAAACAAATTTTGTCCAACTGTTTGATATATTTTGTGCCACACTAAATGCCAACTTAAAAATCAAGACACTGTGTGCGCCAATGTTCCCTTTCTTATAGAATGGAATTTCCAGTTTTGTTTGTTGACTGACAGCAATGGACTGTTTTTGCCATATTTATACAGTAAAAGCTCGTTAATTCCACAATCATTATTTCGGAAAATCAGACAATTACAACGTGTTTTCTGGTCCCGCCAAGCATGTTTATTGTTTAATGGCACCGAACTCTCGTTAATTCGGTCATATTGGGGCGCAACCGGGTTAATTCGGACGAACCTCGGAACGCGCCGAGCGCGAAGCGCCGCAAATATGCGATGCAAAGGAGCGAAAACGGCACTCGCGGACGACCGAAACGGCCGCTGGCTTTCAGAAATGCGGGGTCGTCATCTACAATCACGTTGTTATACGTAATAAGAAATGGGTTCAGAGCACGTTCCGGATTAGGACTCGACCGGGCCGCTCCCACGTCGGAACAGAAATACCAAGTCTCTTTTGCGTCGCGGGCCCGTTGGACGGCCCATAGCTGTTCTCGAGTCCGGGGCAAGTAAAAACATGCAGCCTCCCAGTTGGACGGCGTGATGCCTTCGTCGCCGTGTAACGCGGGGCTTTTGTAGAATATTTGTAGAATAAAGCAATGTGATAAGTAACCAGAAATCTTCTTTGAGGTGCGCTGGATGCCGGACAAAGTGATTTTCATATTAGCGTGCATGCGCAGGTGGTGGCTCGATTCGGGCTAACCTTCACTCAGTGATGGTAAAAGGGAAAAAAAAACATTCTTGCCGATATATCATGCATATGCTTGCCAGTGTTTAAGACATTGGAGCGACAACGTGTAAGTCTGGACAATATTGTCCGGCGCGTAGCATTGGCCGTCCAATATTGTTTAACCAGTCAGATTGACTGGACAATATATCCGATCTACTGCCATTACTTAACCAATATTGTTTTACCAACGGATAAGCTGGCCCAATATTGCCATTCATACGGCCTGGTTCTGCCAATATTGTATGTACATCGGCAACCATGGACAGTTGTTGCCAACCTCAAAGAATGGCACGACCAATATTGTATGGTGGCTGGCAAAGATGGACCATTATTGGCATCCTTGTAGGCTGGCTTGCCAACATTGGTTTTATAGTGGTTTGTATGGGCCATCATTGGGCCATTGTTTGCCAACGTATAAACAATATTGGACCAATGTGCTGTGCTGCCTGGGTAGTTGCGCCACTGACGTCGCGGATTTTCTTCTTCACGACGTCATCCTCCTCCATGGTGCACCCCGCCAGCTGCTGACGGACCGCGGCCGCTCTTTCTTGTCCAGAGTTGTCGACGACCTACTTAGATCTTGTGCCACAGAGCACAAGCTGTCTACCGTCAATATCATGTGCAAAGCTAGCACGTGACAAAGTTACTCAATGACTCATGCTCACGAGCAGCGTCTACGAACGAAGCTGAACTGCAGCACGGAAAACATCGCCGAACTGCCACGCATAACTGCATGCAACACGTGCAATTCGACAAGAAATAATGCATGCAAACATCGATGGTGACGGCATATGCTGCGAGGTTTACGCTGGCAGGCCGCACGAATCGCCCTTTCAAAACACTCCTTCGCACGTCCGTGCTTTCTGTCACATCGAAAACGCGATTGATTCCGTATAATTTGTCATTTCTCTTCGTCTGAGGCCCTAAAAGAATCCCGCACTGCCCAATTTGAGAAAGCCTAGTCGTTTTATCAAATTTGTCGCCTTCGCGTGAACGCACTTATGCAACGCGGGCGTAGTAGACGGAGAGACGATGGTTGGTCAGCGCCGATCGCAGCCATGGCGGCGAGTGTGGAACGCTCTTTTCTGCCTGTTGACGTCGCGTAGCACGTGACCTTTTTACGTGCTGGCAGCTGACCAATAATCCCTCGCATACTACCTGAAGGTATCAAGTCTGCCATAACGAGACCCTCCCCAGGCAGCACGCCGGCATTGGACCAATCTCGGAACAATGTTGGTAAACATTGGCAGAAATATTGGTCCTGCGTTGGCTTTTGGGGGTTTGCTACACCTAAATGTGCATTGGTCCAATATTGGATGCCAATGATTTTCCAATAATGGCAAGGATGGCTGTAGCCAACATTGTCCGTCCAACATATCGCCAATAATGGCAAGGATGGCTGTAGCCAACATTGTTCGTCGTACGTATCGCCAACATTGTATAAATATTGGCAGCTCCAATATATTTTGCCAGCCTTTATCGTTGGCTGCACCATCGTTCTTTCATTTCCAGCGTTTAACGCTGGAAATGAAAACATTTTCCACTGAATGTGTAGTTTAACGTGAGGTAGATTTTTGTGCACGTAAATAAATGCATGTTGCCCACGCTCTTGCTTTTAGGCAAGCAGCAGGGATAATCAGCGTACAAAAGCAGAGAGTACACACAAGTTTATTCTGCATGTATACATATGGCAAAGATACTGCAAGTTTTGAAAATAATTTCGTATTTCGCGCTTTGTTCTGCTGACCGCTTGCTGGCAGATAACAGCTGCACAGAACCTACACTGATTACCTTCAATAACGTCCTTATATTAGAAATCGGGGAAACGGGACCACTCACAAACACACACAGCCTCCCTAGGTGTTAGCGCTTATTTGATTTGTCAGTTCACCGAAGGTTCAAAAGGAAGTCAGTGAAAAGCGAAGCGTGATACAAAATGAAATAAATGAACATGTACACGTGAACAGACATTCGATACAGCCGAGATCCATAACCACCTTGAACTACCAGAAAGTTCATCGCCTATTTATTAATTAAAAGGTGACTGCGGCAAGAGCTTGAAAGTCTGCGACAACGTCACAACTAATAAAAATTTGTGTGTTACAAATCCATCATTTCTTTGCGCGAATCCAGCGGCGAAGGGCAAATGAAAAAAGGGTGTTAAGCTGACGCACTACAACGCGAGAAAAGAACAAAATAGCACACGCAAATGCTGACAACATCGCTGAGGGCGAGAACTTAACCAACCTACTTCGAAGCGCACAATAAAGCCCCCCACATCGGTATTCACAAACTAGCAAATTTAAAAAAACTTACGCGGTAATGTAGACAATAATAAACACAGCACACATTTCACTTACGAACAACACGGAAACATGCGACGAAGGAGAAAAACGACTTACTGAACGCGATACGAACACAAAAATCCGGCGGAAAGTTTGCGAGTTGTCAGAACACATCGGCGCTCATCTGCGGATCGCTCTTCAAAAGTCAAAACAGTCAGGTCCGATGAAGAACAGGGCAGCTGCCTTCTCACTGTGGCATCGCCGTCGAATCTCGGTATCCGTAGAATCGTGGCATCCTGTCTCGGTATCCGACTCCGTTTTTTCCCGATGACTCTCGAATGAATACTGAGGGGCGCGCGCCCGCCGATGCTGGGAGCCCGAACGAGGGAAAGAAACCGCCACTGACTGACGAAGAATAGCCGCCGGCCAGAAGGGGCCGAAACGCGTACGCATCTTCCGAGGTGCCGTCGTCTCCCGCCATCTCCCTAACCCCCCCCCCTCGTTTTCACCAGCGGCCGTGTCACAGGCATTGAAAGCGAACCGTCGTGGGCGGAGCAGCCGTCAAGTGACAAGTGTTTTATGACCAGCGACCACCGCGCTGCCCCACTGCCGCGAGGAGAGGATGTGAAATTCCGGAGCAAAACATGGCGCCGCGCTGCTTCTCCGGCCTCCCGATCACCGAGAACATTTATGCAAAGTGAACACGTCTGGTAGTGTGAAGCGTTGAAAGTGCAAACATAACTCATCGATCATTTAAAGATTCCGCGGGCGATACCGTAGTCTTGGACAGCACGTCGCTGTAGCGCACACACAAAGAAGTTATAATCCTGTAATTCAACCAGTCGTGTAGCAAACACGAAAATACACAGCGTGGTTGAAGTCACATGAAATGTTTTGATTGTTTGCCGCTAATGAAGCCGTGAGAATAATTTCGGTGCGTGTGCGGTGCGCAGAAGGCGCACCAGCGCAGAGGTCCATTGCGAAGCAGATGACTTCTATTCTACTCCATTAACTCGTCAACGCTATGTACAGCTTCAATCAATGTAAAAGTAGGGTTTTTTGGTTGTTTTTATACAGTTGCGATGTATACGCTGGCTGTATCACACAATTAACGTTAACTTGCAACCAGCATTGTAAAGTGAGATTTTGTTTTGTGTTTCCTTTCTCATAGATGTATTTCGAACAGCGCGCAAAACTCAGTTGAGAACTTGGTACTTATTTTACATTGCTCAACATCTGTAAAACGAATTTCGTCCAACTATTTTGCATATATTTTGTGCCACACTAAAGGCCAACCTAAAAATCAAGACCCTGTGTGCGCCATTGTTCCATTTCTTATAGATTGGAATTTGCAGTTTTGTTTGTTGGCTGAAAACGATGGACTGTTTCTGCCATCTTTATACACTAAAAGCTCGTTAATTCCACGCTTATTAATTCGGAAAGTCGGGATAATTAGGACGCGTTCTCTGGTCCCTGCAAGCATGTTTATTGTTTAACGGCATCACACTCTCGTAAATTCGGCCATACCTGTCCGCAACCCGGTTAATTCGGACGAACCTCTTAGTAGGGTGGGGGACGCTGCGACGAACCTTTGCCCCCCCCCCCCCTAATGGGGAACCCTGCGCACGCCTATGGTGATAAGTAACCAGAAATCTTCTTTGAGGTGCGCTGGATGCCGGACAAAGTGATTTTCATAATAGCGTGCATGCAGGTGGTGGCTCGATTCGGGCTAACCTTCCCTCAGTGATGGTAAAAGGGGAAAAAAACATTCTTGCCGATTAATCATGCATATGCTTGCCAGTGTTTAAGACATTGGAGCGACAACGTGTAAGTCTGGACAATATTGTCCGGCGCGTAGCATTGGCCGTCCAATATTGTTTAACCAGTCAGATTGACTGGACAATATATCCAATCTACTGCCATTACTTAACCAATATTGTTTTACCAACGGATAAGCTGGCCCAATATTGCCATCCATACGGCCTGGTTCTGCCAATATCGTATTTACATCGGGAACCATGGGCCGTTGTTGCCAACCTCAAAGAATAGCACGACCAATATTGTATGTTGGCTGGCAAAGATGGACCGTTATTGGCATCCTTGTAGGCTGGCTTGCCAACATTGGTTTTATAGTGGTTTGTATGGGCCATCATTGGACCATCGTTTGCCAACGTATAAGCAATATTGGACCAATGTGCTGTGCTGCCTGGGTCGCTATGAATGAAGGAAAGAAGGTAGACTTTTGAAGGGCTCGTTTTTCTTTGTTAGACTCAATAATATTGAGAACTAACCGACAGTAATGCCAAGGAAAATATACGGGATGTTACTTGTAGTAATTATAGTTATATATATATATATATATATATATATATATATATATATATATATATATCTTGCATAATAAAAGAGACGTGACATAAATATTCTAAGCTGTTGACGCTTGGGCTCCATGACGGATCATCAACGTTCGTTCAGCCTAGAGCGCATCATATTATCTGCGGGCCTTTGCAAGCAGAGCGAGTGCGGCAGCGCCGTATAGGGCTGACGCGCTGGAGTTTTGAGTACTGTGGCGGAGCCTGGTGGCGTGCGCCGAAGTTGCTTGGGTAGTCAAAAATGGACGCCGTCCGGCGAGTTACGCAGTTCTCAGTTGCTTTAAGCGTTTTACTTAATTTTGCGCCTAGTTTTCAGGCTCAAAAAGTGCTTAAAACGTACGCAGGAACTTGTCCGCTATGCCTGCAGAGGCTGACATGTTTGACGAGCGATCCCTGCTTCAACAAACCGTGCCGAAAGCAGGTGGTCTGGGCGACGGCTCTGAGCAGCGCGCGGTCCCGAAGCGCGGTCGCCGCCGTTATTGTTGCGTGGTTAATTGCCTCGAACATGGGGGTAAGGATCCTAATGTGCGGTTTTACTGGTTCCCCTGGAAGCCGTACGAAGTGGAGCGATGGAACCGCTGGATACGTGCCGTCCGACGCGTGAAGTGAGTACGCGAGCAAAACGTGGTTTGCAACGTAACGTGCTGATTACTTTTCGTACGCGCGTGCACGCGTTTATATATGTATATATTCCCTGTGTGCAGTCCAGACGGCACGCCGTGGCTGCCGACGGCGATCACGAGGATATGCAGCCGGCATTTCGTGCGAAACGAGAAAAACGGTGCCATGAGTCACCCTGCGTATGTGCCTACTATTTCTCCGGCAGCTTACAGCCGGCTGCTTCCAAGTTCCAGCGGCCGGCTGTAAACATTGCGCGCAGTCGCTTCTCGACCGCCACCGCACGCTGACAGAATTTGACGAATTCCCTAGAAGCAAATGTTGAAAATTACGACCGTGCATGGGGAAAAAGTGTGTTTGCGACTGAATGCGGCAGAAAACGGCACACCACGCGAATGCGCTCATTCGGGCCGCCGACGGCTAGCCTTCGTCGCTGCACCTTTCTTGATTCCGTTTCGTCGTGTAATGCAAATCATGTCGGCTTTCTTAACAGCAATATTTTCGTTTATGCACTGTCGTTAATCGCGCGAGCATGCCTCGTAAAACTTAACTCGATTTCAACGTCGTATGAGATTCGCTGCACTTGCGAGTTGCAGCGCGCCGAAATGGTTCCTTCAATCTCCTGCACGTCGTAAACATACTTGACGTTGACGAGCTTCTTGCGTTTACGCAGATTGCTTGGCCTGAAGAACTCAGCCACGCCAGAAACTGGCCGAGATCCAAAGCGCAGCACAACCGACAGCGGCGGCTCCATTGCGCATCTGAGCTTAGTGCTGCATGCGGCCGCCTGTCTGACTACTCGAAACCAAAGAACTTGTCGTAGGGGGCGCTTTTTAGCACCGTTTTCGCAGCGCCGCCTGGGCAGCCAGTCAGGCCTATAATAACCAGCAACCAGTTATCTCTTGTAATTTGGCTCCGTTGCAGTGATGGCATATAGCCTATTTAAAGTTGCTGGAGCATTTATTTTATTTATAAGTATTACAGTTTGAGTTATGTATACTTCAATGGGACCCGCACTAGCCTTTGGCTATGGGACCATACAGTTTGTGCTTGTTTTGTAAATGATATGTGTGCAATTTCTTTGGTTTGGGCTAGTTGGTTCATGATACTGTTTGGAGAGGGCAGCGCAAAGACACAAGGCGTCAACATTGTTTCTTCTTCCTTGTGTCTTTGCGCTGCCCTCTCCGAACACTATTTAAAGTGTTAATACAAGCAGCTGACGTTTCCAGTAGTCCCTTACTAAGCAATTGTGCTTCAGCACTCCATGCGACGACATTGCGTTTGTGAACATGCCTGCTCCGGCTTGTGTTGCCTTTAGAACGTGCATGCTCGTAGATTAGTAGTGCTATTTAATATTGAGTTAGTGTCTTATTGTGAAACATGTCCATTTGCTGCGCTGGTTGTTTTAACGCGGTAGTGTTAAATAGCGCGTTTCGCGAAAAGTCCCGTGTCGCCATCGGCATCGGCATTGGTGTCGGCATCATTGGTTGTGAGCGAAAAATCAGCGCTCTCCGTGAGCGAAAAGTCGAAAAAGACGAAAAAAAAGTAAAAATATTCGGTTCGAGCGAGAATCAAACACAGACCTTCAACGCGGCAAGAAAGTGTTGTACCACAGAACCGCGCCTTCGCTTGAGACTGCTTCGAAAAAAAAAAAAACGCTATATGAATGTCATGTAGTAGAAGGAGCTTCTTTAACACATGTAATATTGCGTGACAGCGGCGTAGATTTGCGCCAGGCGTCAGAACATGTAAATTGCACAACGACCGGGTGTTTCAAAGGAACATCCAATACAAAGCGCTCAGACATATTTAACCATCATCAGCAGCAGAAGCATCAACACAGTGAGAAGCCCCATATGTTCGCGTGTTGCCTTACGGAAGCGTAGCGGGCCCTTCGATGATTCGCAAAAGTAATAATTATGTTCTAGTGGGCACTTAACAACTGTACTTGCAGTATGCATGGTACGATAGTTTGAAACGGCCATTGTTGCACGCACAGTCGTTCGTTTCCTGACGAGATGGTGGAGGCATCCACCGGCAAACTAAATCAGGCTAGCAATTGAGAAGGCGATGCGCACGGGACCCGATTACGCCAATCGCATTCTACTCTTGAAGGCAAAACCCAAGGGCCCCTAATTCTTTTTTTTTCGTCTATGTGTACAAGTTACCTGTGTAACAAAGCTTCCACTTGTGCCGAGACAGTGCATCTCAGCGGTAGTTTTAACAGAAGTTATTACATTTACGCAAGCAGGACGCTTCATTTGCGTTCCAAAGTCACCTTCCCGTTATTGCATTGGACGGCCGTCCTGGTATACTGCTTCTATTGCCTGCGCGATGACAGTGTTTACCATGACTGGCTTTCCACGCGTCCGTTCTCGCGGTTGTTGGAATTGGCACAACGCATCGTCGACTGCTAGCTGTAGCTCCGGCTGTAGTAAATTGCCTGCACCTCACAACAATTCTCCGTGCCAACACAGCCAAAGCTACGTGGGCAGAGGTTAAGTACGTGTGTTATTACACAAAGTAGTCCGTTTGTAGGCTAATTGGGCTTTGGTCATGGAAATTCATTTATATGTATATTTCGCGTGAACTGTTTTGGTTGATATTATTACTTGTGAAATAGTGCCAACAGAAATTCCCTATGTATAAGTGTTAGCAAAAGCCAGCTTAAGTCTTGATATTTTATGGGAGCAGCCCTGTAGGAACAAACACCTGGAATCGTTGCTGAGTTCTTCTGTACAACACATGCCTTCATCTCCTGAATATAACTGTAACCTGCCTGCTGTTCAAGTCTGTGTGTAAACCGGCAGTGTGGAGTAAAGTTAACGTTTTTTTAAGAAATGAATAGAATATTATGCATTGCGAAGGAAGCTAGAAACAGATTTATTGAAGCCAGCCGTATTACTTCGAATAGAAAGAACTTTCCGCAGCTACAACCAGTGTGAAATACTGTCCCGTGGTCGTGACGTCGACGAAGACAGCAGGCGGCGTTTGCAGGATGAAACTGTTTATTTGGGCCGAACTTGTGGCCGGGAAAATGTGAACTAGAACTACAGCAATACACGCTGTACAATGATAGCGGCGAACAGCGCGTCGTCCGTCGATCAACTGACAAGCGGTCAAGCGCGTCGGCTTTTATACAGGCGCTATGGAACTTTCCAGCAATATCGCTGGTGGCGGCGTTATCTCTCGATAAAGCTGGAACATTCGCGTGCGGCGCGCAATCTTAACAAAACGACCTACTAAAATCGTGAAGCTTCTCGAACACTGCTCCGCGGTCAGCGTCGAGCGTTGATAACCGTCCTTGCCGGTCAAACTCGAACACATCAAAATAAAAGAAGGAGCGGGCGTGGCATTGTCCCCCTCTGAAAAAGCATCGTCCCGATGCTTGCAACAGAGCATGGAAAGGAAAAAACAAGTGCATACACAAATAAATTACAATAACAAAGGAAAAAGTAGAGTCCCCAGGTTCGCTAACGTGCAAAAAACGGCTTAAGGCGCACGACATGGACGACTTCAGGTCGTGCGCGGCGTCGCTGGGAGTTCGTAATGCCGTCCGGGACGACCTCGTAATCAAGAGCGCCGTGACGTCGAAGCACCTTGTATGGGCCGAAGTATCGCCGAAGAAGTTTTTCACTGAGCCCACGTCGGCGTATCGGCGTCCAGACCCACACACGGTCACCGGGTTGGTACTCCATGTGCCGTCGTCGAAGATTATAGTGACGGCTGTCGACCCTCTGCTGGTTCTTGATGCGCAGGCGGGCGAGCTGTCGAGCTTCTTCGGCGCGTTACAAATAGGCGGCAACGTCGAGATCGTCTTCGTCGGTGGCGGTTGGTAGCATTGCGTCGAGCGTCGTTGCCGGGCTCCTTCCGTAGACTAGTTTGTACGGCGTCATTCGCGTCGTTTCTTGCATGGCCGTTTTGTATGCGAAGGTCACATACGGAAGGATGGCATCCCACGTCTTGTGTTCGACGTCGACATACATGGCCAGCATGTCGGCGATGGTCTTGTTTAGCCGCTCGGTGAGGCCATTGGTCTGTGGGTGGTACGCTGTGGTCCGGTGGTGGCTTGTTTGGCTGTATCACAGTATTGCTTGAGTTAGGTCAGCAGTAAACGCCGTACCTCTGTCGGTGATGAGGACCTCTGGGGCGCCATGACGTAGGAGGATGTCCTCAACGAAGAACTTCGCTACCTCGGCGGCACTGCCTCGGGGTAGGGCCCTTGTCTCGGCGTAGCGGGTGAGGTAGTCGGTAGCTACGACGATCCATTTGTTTCCGGTATTGGACGTCGGGAACGGCCCCAGTAAGTCCATCCGATTTGCTGGAACGGCCGTCGAGGTGGCTCGATAGGCTGCAGAAGTCCGGCTGGCCTAGTGGGAGGTGTCTTGCGTCGCTGACAGTCCCGGCAGGTCTTTACGTAACGAGTGACGTCGGCGGAAAGGCGCGGCCACTCGCGCCTTTCCGGAGAGGGCAGCGCAAAGACACAAAGCGTCAACTTTTGCTTCTTTTTCCTTGTGTCTTTGCTCTGCCCTCTCCGGAAAGGCGCGACTGGCCGCGCCTTTCCGCCGACGTCACTCGTTACGTAAAGACCTGCCGGGACTGTCAGCGACGCAAGACACCTCCCACTAGGCCAGCCGGACTTCTGCAGCCTATCGAGCCACCTCGACGGCCGTTCCAGCAGTGTGAGCGTCTTAGCCAGAGCGTCTTCTCCTGTATTCTTGCTAGCGTGCGAGAAACACTCAGGTGTCCAGCTGTCGGGTCGTCGTGCAGAGCCTGGAGGACCTCTGGCCGCAATGTCGAGGGTACCACGAGAAGGCAATTGGCTCGAAGCGGTGAGAAGTTCTTCTTTAGGAGAACACCGTTGCGCAAGAAAAACGACGTCAGTCCCCGCGTGAATACCTTCGGAACTACGGTGGTCCTGCCTTCGAGGTATCCCACAAGGACCCTGAGTTCTGGATCCGTCCGCTGTCGTTCGGCGAAGTCGTCGGCACTTATGATTCCCAAGAAGGAGTCGTCCTCCTTGTCATCCTGCGGCGGTGGGTCGACGGGGGCGCGGGACAGGCAGTCAGCGTCGGAGTGTTTTCTTCCGGACTTGTAAACGACGGTTATGTCAAATTCTTGAAGTCGTAGGCTCCACCGTGCGAGGCGACCTGAAGGGTCCTTCAAGTTAGCTAGCCAACACAAGGCGTGGTGGTCGCTCACAACTTTGAAGGGCCGGCCGTAGAGGTAGGGGCGAAACTTCGATGTAGCCCAAATGATGGCCAGGCACTCCTTTTCTGTTGTGGAGTAGTTGATTTCTGCCTTTGTTAGCGACCGGCTAGCATAACTGATGGCCCTTTCAAATCCGTCGGTCTTTTGCACAAGGACGGCGCCGAGTCCTACGCTGCTTGCGTCGGTGTGGATTTCCGTATCGGCGTATTCGTCGAAATGCGCAAGTATGGGAGGCGTCTGCAGGCGTCGTTTCAATTCTTGAAATGCTTGAACTTGCGACGTTTCCCACCTGAATTCGACGTCGGCCTTCGTGAGTTGCGTCAGTGGCTCGGCGATCCGTGAAAATTCTTTGACGAAACGTCTGTAATAGGCGCACAAGCCGAGAAAACGGCGTACGGCCTTCTTGTCGGTGGGCGTCGGGAAGTCAGCGATGGCAGCTGTTTTCCGCGGGTCCGGGCGACCACCATCCTTGCTGATCACGTGACCCAAGAACAAGAGCTCCTCGTACGCGAAGCGGCACTTTTCAGGCTTCAAGGTGAGTCCGGAGGTCTTGATTGCTTGAAGTACAACTTCAAGGCGCCGAAGGTGTTGTCGAAGGTTCAGGAAAACACAACGACGTCGTCCAAGTACACGAGGCACGTCTGCCACTTCAAGCCGGCCAGTACTGTATCCATAACGCGTTGAAAAGTCGCAGGTGCCGAGCAAAGACCAAAGGGCATGACCTTGAACTCGAACAGGCCGTCTGGTGTTACAAAAGCAGTCTTTTCTCGGTCTCTCTCGTCGACTTCTATTTGCCAGTAACCGGTCTTGAGGTCCATCGACGAAAAGTACTTTGCGTTGTGTAATCGATCCAGGGTGTCGTCTATCCGGGGAAGGGGATACACGTCCTTTTTCGTGAATTTGTTCAGGCGACGATAATCCACGCAAAAACGTAGAGTCCCATCCTTCTTCTTCACTAGCACCACCGGGGATGCCCACGGACTCTTCGACGGCTGGATGATGTCGTCGCGTAGCATTTCGTCGACCTGTTTCTTCACGGCCTCGCGTTCTCGCGTCGAAAATCTGTACGGGCTCTGACGGAGTGGTCTGGCGCTTTCCTCTGTTATGATGCGATGTTTTGCCACGGGAGTCTGCCTAATTCTTGACGACAACGAAAAGCAGTCCTTGTATTGCAAGAGGAGGGTTTTGAGCTGTTCTTGTTTGCGCTTCTGAAGGCTGGGATTGATGTCGAAAGCTGGTTGCGGCGCTTTATTCGTCGGAGTAGGCTCGGGAGAATCGGTGAGGCCCAAAGCATTGCTGGCTTCTACGATTTCTTCGATGTAGGCGACCGTCGTGCCTTTGCTCACGTGCTTGTACTCGTTGCTAAAATTCGTGAGCATAACTGTTGCTTTCCCTGCCCGCAGCTCTGCTACTCCTCTCTCGACGCAAATCTTGCGGTTAATCAAGTGGTGCTGGTCGCCTTCAACAACGCCTTCCAGGTCTGCTGATTTCCGAGTGCCGACAGAAATGATGACGCTGGTGCGAGGGGGAATGGTGACCTGGTCTTCCAGCACATTCAAGGCGTGCTTTCTTGGCGGAGTGTGCGGCGATAGTGCCTTTTCCGTGGACAGTGTTATTGACTTAGACCTCAGGTCGATGATTGCACCATGAAGGCCTAAGAAGTCCATACCAAGGATGACATATCTCGAGCAACGCGGCAGGATTACGAAGTTCGCGGGATAAATCCGGTTGTTAATGGCGAGTCTCGCTGTGCAGATTCCCTCCGGCGTTACGAGGTGACCTCCAGCTGTCCGGATTTCGGGGCCTTCCCAGGCTGTCCTAACTTTCTTCAGCTTCGTAGCGAACGGTCCACTGATGACAGAATAGTCGGCTCCGGTGTCGATGAGGGCTGTGATACTGTGGCCGTCGATAAGAACGTCGAGGTCGCTAGTTCGTCGTCTTGCGTTGCAGTTAGGTCGTGGCGTCGGGTCACGGCTACGTCGGTTTGTTCCGCTGCTTCCACGTTGCGTCGTCAGGTCTACTTCGGTCCGCGAGGTTTCGTCGTCAGGGGTTCGCCTCGTGTCCTGAAGCCTTCGTCGTGGCGGCGGCGTCGGCGGCGGAGGGTCTTCAGTATTTCGTCGCACAGCAACCGCACCTCCATCGGTTCCTGCCCTTAGTTTTCCGGATGCGGGCTAGGTGACCGGCCCCGGGTTGGGCCAGTGTATGGTCGGCGTTGGGGAGAGGCGTAGCGGCCTGGCGACGGCGATCGGGAAGGTCCTCGGGGCGTCCACTGCGCTCCTGCCAGATAGTCGGCGATGTCACGTGGTCGTTCACCCTGCTGTGGACGCGGCGCGTCGACGGCGAACCCACGCAGTCCCATCTGTCGATAATGGCAGCGGCGGTAGGTGTGGCCGGCTTCTCCGCAGTGGTGGCAGAGTGGACGATTGCTCGGGGGCGCGCCAAACATTGGTCTTCCTCGGCGTGTATCGCTGACCGGCTGGCGGGCGGTATGACGTCGGTGGCGGCGGCGGTGGTGCCTGGCGGCGGAACTGCTGGTGCGGCGCGGCGTCTTGACGTGGGCGAGGAGGGGGGGTGTTGCGTCGGGCTGCAGCAGCATAGCTCATTTCTTGCAGCTGCGGCGGTGCCGGCTGAGGAACACCCAGTGACTGTTGGATTTCCTCGCGTACAACGTCCGCAATCGACGTCACTTCGGGCTGTGCAAAAGGTGCGAGCTATCGTAGCTCCTCTCGCACGATGGCTCGGATTGTTTTCGCGCAAGTCGTCGGAGCCGAGGGCATGAACTGCTGCGCTGTCTTGGAATGCGCGGCGGTTGTACTGTCGGGTGCGCATCTCGAGCGTCTTCTCGATGGCCGTTGCTTCCGAGACGAATTCTTGAACTGTCGATGGGGGGTTTCGCATCAGCCCGGCGAAGAGCTCCTGTTTGACTCCTCGCATAAGAAAGCGGACCTTCTTGTCCTCGGGCATAGCAGGGTCTGCATGACGGAACAGCCTTGTCATCTCTTCCGTGAAGAGCGCCACGTTTTCGTTCGGCATCTGCACGCGGGTCTCGAGCAGCGCCTCAGCACGCTCTTTCCGGACGACGCTCGTGAATGTCGCGAGGAACCTGGCGCGAAAGGTGTCCCACGTTGTCAGGGTTCGCTCTTGGTTCTCGAACCAGGTACGAGCGGCGTCTTCCAAGGCAAAGTACGCATGTCGTAGCTTGTCTTCGCTTGTCCAGCCATTGAAATGGGCGACTCGGTCGTAGGCTTCGAGCCAGCTTTCCGGGTCTTCAAATGACGACCTGCGGAAGGTTGGCGGCTCCTTGGGCTGCCGGAGAAGGATCGGCGCAGGCTGTACGGGGTCGGTCATCGTCGCTGCGGTCGATTTTGGGATCTGGGGCTGCCTGGGTTTTCGAGAAGGAGCCTGTACTCTGGCTGCAGTCCCTTCTGCCTGCGGCTCGTCCGACGATCCGGGCTTTCTTTGCCGTCGTCCTCGTCGCGGCTTGGGCTTGGGTCAGCGCTTCGCGGGGGCGACCGGATCATGGAAGAAGCAGTACCCTCCACCAGATGTCACGTGGTCGTGACGTCGACGAAGACACACAGTCGGCGTTGCAGGATGAAACTGTTTATTTGGGCCGAACTTGTGGCCGGGAAAATGAGAACTAGAACTACAGCAATACACGCTGTACAATAATAGCGGCGAACAGGGCGTCGTCCCGTCAACCAACTGACAAGCGGTCAAGCGTGTCGGCTTTTATACAGGCGCTAGGAACTTTCCCGCAATATCGCTGGTGGCGGCGTTATCGTCTCGACAAAGCTGGAACATGTCGCAGTGCGGCGCGCAATCTTAACAAAACGACCTACTAAAATCGTGAAGCTTCTCGAACACTGCTCCGCGGCCAGCGTCGAGCGTTGATAACCGTCCTTGCTGGTCAAACTAGAACACATCAAAATAAAAGAAAGGAGCGGGCGTGGCAATACGCAGAAACGGCGGAGTCGCCGTTCCCCTGTGTTTCCTTAGTGATTTTCTGTGGTTACCTTATTTCTACAGTAGAGATATCGGTAAAGGACGTGTGGCAGCACCTGCCACACCGCCCCTGCTACAGTGACCTTAGGCTCTATAACGCTCCAGCCGCCCTATCCCGTTCACGGCGCGTTACGACTTCTTCCGCAACCAAGGTAGTTGCACTATCTATGGGTATGTCGTGGAACCGCAGCGTGAGATGCGGTGCGCGCACTCATCTGTCGTCAGGCCCAGCCATATACACACTGCTGCGCTGGTAAAAGGACGGCAAAGAGGAATTCCGGAACTGGTAAATGCCTGCGTAAACGCAATCAAGCCAGTTCATAAACTTTGTTGCATACAGGGTGGCCACTGTCGTTTTCTCTACTTTCATTGTTGTTGCAATAGTTTTCACGAGTTTCTCACACCATTTTGGCAGTGCGCGTGACGGCGTCGACGGGCGGACGAGCAATCTTGGCTGCGCTGATCAGGAGGGCGCGTCTCGCGTTCAGAATTCCAAGCGGGGGGAAACACGCTCTGTATCTGTGGAGATCAATAACACCGTGTTTACAGTGCAGCTGTCTTCACGAGCCCTGCGCCCACGTAGTTCGCTAAAACAGGTCGCGTGAACAGGGAGACAAGTGCCATAACCACTGGGCTATACACGCTTGCACAGCTTGAATTCATGGGAAGCATATTAATGCGTTGCACCGAGGATTACGTGACCGATCACGTGAAGGAGGAACCTCGTGAAAGGTTATGATGACTTATGATCCACAGCGGAGATGAGGTTCGACTGAAGGGCGAGCGAGAGGAGGATAACGGATTCCGTTTGCGAGAAGCGGGTCAACGAGAGACGACGCAGATAAACCCCTCGTTCGCACTGCAAGGCGTCGGAGTCGGTGCTGACGTCTAATCTTACCCCGTGGGTGTCAATACGCACTGCTGATTTATGTGCGCCAGTAAGGCGTTTTGCTTACCTGGGAATTAAAAAAAAATACTATCTCCCACTAAAGGGAACCATGTGGGGATGCGAAGGAGCGCATGGGTCGACTTAAATTCCGTTCATCACGGGCGCCTTGCCCGATGTTAACGCGTCCTTGCATGTGGAGCACACCATGAATTTACTGTAGCTGTTGCTGTTACTCGTCCCGAACTCTTGTTGGGGCACACCACGGGGGTTCATCGCGCGTCTGCAGAAACTCGTTCCCCAACGCCATCAGGTGATTGCTGAGAGAGTATGGATGGGGAGGAGGCACAGCGACTTATACCAGCCCCTTACACGGCCCGAACGCGCTAGCGCGTGCCAGCGCGTTCTGACTAGGATACACGCGTTGGTTCATCGCGCGTCTACAGAATCTCGTTCGCCGGCGCCATGACGTGATTGCTGATTGAGTGTAAGGGGGGGGGTGACCAGAGCGTCTTAGCCAGCCCATTCCACAGGCCCGAACGCGCTAGCGCCTGCCAGCACACGTGGTTTTGTCTGCGTTACGCCAAGCTAGGACAGCATACGGCAACCCGGTCCCCTAAAGTGCTCTGCACGTATCATCATCAAGGCGGTCGAAGAAGACGAAGAGGACTTCTCCATGACGCGAGCGCGCGCTCAATGGGTGTGTTCCAATACTCACCGTAGACGGCTAAATAGACAGCTAAGTGGACAGCGGCCATCTTAAGTCCCATTCCAATTCTCACGTAGCCGGCAAAATAGACAGCTTCGAGAAAGACAAAAACGATGCAGGCTGGATGCAAACAAGATGGCGGCTCAGCGCAATGCTCGCGTTGCTCGGATCTCGCCGGTGTGGTCGTCTGTACACCAGTAGGCGCTTTTCCAGGTGCTCAATGTAAGCTACGTAAATTTTTTCATAGGTTTGAACACGAAAGAGGCTAAAGAAATAACATTTACGTTTGTTTTTCTTAGCTTTCTCTTCTCGACGCTAGGTGGCATCACCGTCGCGTAGACGTCTTCTAGACGCGTTCCATTGTCGGACAACATGACCTCGATGCTGTCTTCTAAGCTGTCAGCGTAGACTGTCTACGATGCTGTCCATAATTGGAACACAGCCAATATGTTACAGATGGCTATGGTAGGTTTTAGAAAGCGGACGGTCGCCAATGTAACTACGGACAAAGCCCAGCGCAAAGCTGCTTCGCATTTAATAATTATCTAAACATCAACCACTGTCTTGTCTCTTTAATTCTTCTTTGGTTAAGCATAGAGAAAGAAAAAAAAGTTAAGAGTGGACACTCCCATAGACCCCAGCGCCCCAATCGACCCTAGCGCACCTGGTGGTTGGTGAAAGCAAGTGGCCTGCGCTTCCTGTTTCGGTTTCACTGGCGGCAATATTGAATTACTCTGCGTAACCGACGTTTGGCTATGGCGAAAATTAATGATTTCAGACCTCTTTTCTTCGCCCAAATGGCAAAGCTATTGTCTGTCGTTTTGATTTAGGATTTCCTATTTTGCCTAGTTCAATGGTTTGTGCGAAGTGAGGTCGTGACGTAATTTTTATTTCGATTAAGTTATAATACAAAGAGATGCAGGTAATGATATTTCACTACGGCTTTATTCATCGGCTTCGTGTCTCCTTTTGAAACAAGCGGTCAATCTATATATGAATAAATGAGACAAAGTATCCGCAATGTTTTTATTCCAAGGCAAGGTAGAGGCTGAGCATATAAAAAGCACCAAATGAGAACAGCATCGCACAGAAATTCAAGGTAGACAACAAATACATACCGGCTTACAAATTAGTTGCAACGAATATTGTAACAAATAAAGAGAGAACACAGACAACGCACTCATCGCTAGAGTTGGCAGAAGCTGGTGAAGTATGACACACTGGGCCGTAAGTATCTGTGGCAAAAACACAGCGCACAAAGTTTGAAGAAGGAAGAAGTGAAGATATACCACAGAAATGAGTTCGCGAGTCACGACTGGCGTTAACCCGAAATAAAGCACAGAAAAAAAGCGTACAGAAACCACCCGACACAATATACCAGAAAAGCCAGGATTTAATCGTGGCCCGAGCTTCGGGAAACGCGTCGTGAAGCATGCGAGGCCCAGCGAACGCTCCTCAATGTTTTGCAGCGAGCTCAGCGCACGGACGCTCGCGTCGGTGACAGCGCAGCACGCGTTCGCCTCGGCTTGACGCTACGTGCACAAAATGTTCACGTCTCTAGCTGCCGCATAGAGCCGCAAACAGTTTTTTTAGCGAACCTCGCCGCCCGTACAACCTTCAGAAAAAGGTTACAACTGCGCGAATAAGACACCACGTAAGAAACATAGAAACACGCACGCACACGAAGCGCTACGTGTGTTCGTGTTTCTGTTTCTTACGTGGTTGTCTTATTCGCGCAGTTGTAACCTTTTCTGAATATATCACCCAACTAGCCTACCAACATGTCATTCCTACAAGCTTCGCTTTAAAAACGTGCCTGACCTGTTGTCTCACACACGAAAACCCCGACGCAGCCGAGGATGACGATACCTTTTCGCTCTCATGCATGGGCTGGTCGCTGGTAGATGGTGTTTATGACAGTACGGCTGAATAAAAATAACTACGTAAGGTGTGTTGAATAATTGTTTTTATGCAAAAGAGCATGCCAACTCTGGGTGTATAATTATTATTATAAAAACTGTATATTTCACGACAATTTTTTTTCGTGCTTGCGTCCTCTGGCTTTTGGTGAGAGCACTAGTTCGTTACGTAGTCGTGACGTACTTCCTGAGGCCACATTTCGCGGAGTGTGACAATTTTTTTTCGTGCTTGCGTCCTCTGGCGTTTGGTGAGAGCACTAGTTCGTTACGTAGTCGTGACGTACTTCCTGAGGCCAGATTTCGCGGAGTGTCCTCTCTGACTTTTTTTTCTTTCTCTATGGGTTAAGTGGGTGGCGGATTCGGGAACTATAGTCGGTGACAACCTAAGAATAAATATAAGCTCCGCCCACGAGGCCGCATTGCTCATATTTTGCATGCCTCGGCGCTACAAACGAAGTAGTTCCTAAACAATGGCAATAACTTCCACTCATATAAGCCTTATTTTGCAATACTGCACTGACATTGAAATAAAGAAAGCAATGCTAGATTAAATAAATTGTGAATGCACGGAGTTCAGCGTCAGCATAACAATACATGTGTTGTTTAAATCGCACCCCCCGCCGCGTTCATCTCGGAGTCTATACGAAAAAGTAATGTACATCTCAAAGGCGATGTTTCTGAGCAGTACCTAATATGGTATTAAAACAAAAAATGCCAGATTTAATATAAAACTTAAAATAAAGGAATCGTTATTTTACTGTTTCACAGAACAAAACAGGGACATTAATCACGTGTAATAAGGTCGTTTGTAATTTTTTGCGAAACTCTCGCCGCCAGTTTTCTTCACTCTCTGCTGTAACTATGGCAACTGTGACTCAAAGCGAAGTATGGAGAAATGGTCTGAGATCGCCTTTGTGAATTTTGACTCGTGTGTTGCCGTATATACCGCATTTGCGTCTCTAGTCACCGTGCTCGTTTTGGTGTTTGAGGTAAACGCCAAGGCTTCATTTGACATCTTGTTTCATCGAAATAAAAGCGTGTTGCACACATGGCGTTTAACTGTGGGGGCCATTTCGTGCGTGCCGTTCACGCCAAGGAGGTGCACGCGGCTAAAATGGCTTGACTAAAGCTTTACGTGGGATTGTTTCTCGCTTCGACAACTTGCACTGGCACTGCCATTTACCCCTTAAGCTGTTGACGTTCAAGTTTTGAGTTAATTTATTATTATTTATTACATAACTGCGTCACCCCAGTGGGAATTAAAGCAGGGGGGCCCGCTTTTGCTGGAAGAGGGGCCCCTACCTTCTATATATAAATGTGTGTATCTGTGCGAATAAGGTATATATATATATATATATATATATATATATATATATATATATATATATATATATATATAATATATATAATATATATATATAATATATATATATATATATATATATATACGTAGATTGTGAAGAGGCTGTCATCGGTTGACGTAAGACAAATAGGAAAAGGATACAGGCTTTTCAAAAGAGTTTATTTGTCACGTTTCGATCGGAGACCGATCTTTATCAAGGGAAAATTTACGAGGCTTCGATGCGCTTTTATAGCATCGTCCTCCGTGCAGGTAGAGCGACAAAAAAATAAATAAGAAAAAAATGTAGAAATGAAAAAATCAGGAGCCAAAAGATGACAAATATGCACTCGGACATAGAAAAAGCACGTGCATCCTCGAAGAAAAAAAAAGGAAAGCATATAGATGTCTACATAGATAATCTCGGTGGACACAATCAGTAAGTACATTCCTTTCGTACATTGTCAAGCCCCAGCTCTCCGGCTCCCCCCTCCTCATTTGTTCGTCAAGCATAGTGAGGGGGTGAGGCTTCACAAGAAGGGATAAGCGCTTAAAAAAGGGTCTATGCAATGTAAGCTTCACGAGTTTAATATAAGCAAATTATCACTGCGTAATACATGCACACAATACACGCGAAATGCTAAAAAAACGCACGTTAGACAAAAACAAGGATTCCAAATATGATATCGTGAAGTATGATGCAACGCCATAAAAAAATAACTTTTTTTTTCACTCAATACTAGCTTTAGCGGCGTAACTTCAGTTACGATCACGTCCATGCAATCGACGTGTCACAGCGAGCGCATCATTTCACGGTTTGTAGACAACGATTACCTCGCAAGGCGTTTCTCATTGCAAGGCGTTCGTGCATCGAGCGCGATACTAACGCGACGGGCACTTCAACCTAGCACATCATTCTTGGCTGGTGGAACTAAATTCCGTTGATACGACGCAACTGCGCCAATAGGCACACGTCACATAATCACAAACGCATCAGATGACCACAATTATCTTCTTATAAATCACACACCACTGCATATTCTCCACACCTGGTTTGTTTACTTTCGCGTTGTGTTGCGCTAACGGGCTATGTTGGTCGCTTTCTTTCTCTCACGCTTCGTCCGCACATACGTCGCTTATATAGGCGCGCAGCACGGCGCATATCACAATAGATCACCAAGATTCTCATGTGGCGAGCTTCAAGCAACACACACACACGCGCACATGTGGAAACGCTAATGCCATGGCTTTTGCGGGCGGTAAATCGTACACAGACGCGCACATTCCGACTTCACTTTCCCCTCACTGCACACGAATGAACGCGACGACAATCGCCGATGTGGTGACCCTCAGGCGATGTGCTTGATGTATCCGAGCGATGGAGGGAACAGACGCCGTGCTGCAATTGACGCTGCCGAAACGACGGAACGCGCTAAAGCGTTGTAAAACACTCCGAGCTGCTGCCGCTTCGGTGCACTTCAAACGCGGCACAGTCACAAGCTTCTACTGCATCGGATGACGACCGGCGAGGACGATGCTGGGTACGTGCGAATAACAGTAGGAAATAGCATCTTCTGGAAGAAACAACACCGCAGGAAATTCGAAATGACGGATCTCGGTCTCGGTGCAGCGGTACCTCGCCTCTCGTCGCGAACGGCGCCATGTTGCATTTTTCATTGGTTCGTCTTAACCGTTACGTCAATGTAAAGATTGGCCGCAGTTGGACGCGCATAACACAAACAGACAGCGGTACAGTTTACTTTTTATTCTTAGCTTGTCACCGACTATAGGAACACTACTATGGGTGCACAGTGAGCTTTCCCAATTATATCTCGCCGTAATGGCAAACAAACAGTGCAGCGAAGTACTGGTCAATGGAGCCAAATAAATGAGACATACGTAATGATGATCTTGCTTTTCCGCACGAAACGTGGCGCAAGCTTTTTGGTAAACTTTTCCCGAGATTATTCCCTTAAACTGAAAGCGATGTCGTCTGGAACAAACAACGAGGCTATCTTGCCTAAGAAACGCAAGTCCTTATATAAAATATCAATTATTGAAGGTATGGGCAGCTACAAAGCAGTAAATACCCATAAAAATCACAGCATATCCACGGAGTGAATGATGATGAGTGGGCGAAGCTGCGGAGGTTCATCAGTAAACCGTGAATCTTCCGTGAATTCTGCCCAGTACATCATCACCGACGTGAGATCGGGCGCGTTTACACTAAAGGTTCGATGCGAGTTATGACGACTTGCAGCTCACTTTGATTTTACATGTACGCTGCGAATTTTCATTGTTTAGAAAACCATTGCTTTAGAAAACATCTGGCGTCTTTCGTTAAGCAGCTGGAGTCTTTTCGTTTTGCTTTAGAAACATCTGGCGTCTTTTCGTTTTGCTTTTAGAAAACATCTGGCGTCTTTCGTTGGTTTATTCCATCAATCAACGGCGTTTTGAACAAAATTTTTATTGTTTAATCACGCACAGGAGAAATCTCACCAGGCACTACCTTGGAGGTAAACAATGGCTGCTAATGGGAATGAGAGACAGAAGAAGTCGGCTTTTAGCTAACACTTACACTTCTACTTCTACTAACGTTTCCCACTGGAACATGCCAATGGCTGCTAATGGGAAATGAGACCGAAGAATTCGGCTTTTAGTTAACGCGCACGCTGCGAATTTTTTATTGTTCAACAACGCACAGGAGAAATCTCCCACCGGCACCTCCTTGGAGGTCAAGATCTGGCACTAGCGTTAAGACTGGTTACGCACTACGACGGGGGCGAACGGGTGCCACTTTAAGGAGCTTCGCCCTAAAACGCTGTCCGCATGCGCCCGTGTCACGCGGCTGTTCCTGACTCGGTGCAACTTCTCTAAAGAAATGGCAGGCATGGTTATGCTGAAAAGTCGCAAAGGTTGCGCTTCAGGCCCGCTGCCTTGTGTCCTTTTCGAGAGCATCAGCTTGCCATTGCGGAGTCAATCGACCACACTTGCCTGCCGGACGCAAAAAAAAGCGCCAGCGAGGGTGTGAGGTCACGAAAAGAAGAAAACGCGGTCGTGGCGCGTAGTCGATAAGAAAACAAAACGCTATCTACAAGCTGCACACGCGTGATGCGCGACCTCGTACACGTTCGAAAAACAGAGCATTTCTGTTGCACGCAATTGGTCGACGGTCGCGCAAGCTTCCGAACGCGCGAGCCTCAACAAATGGATAAAAGAAACGCTTCTGGAAAGCATACTGCCTCCTGTCGTGTGTATGCACGTCAATCTACTTTTGGGGAAGATATGTCATGCCCCGCCACGGTGGTCTAGTGGTTATGGCGCTCGACTGCTGACCCGAAAGTCGCGGGATCGAATCCCGACCGCGGCGGCTGCATTCTCGATGGAGGCGAAAATGTTTGAGGTCTGTGTACTTAGATTTAGGTGTACTTTAATGAATCCCACGTGGTCAAAATGTCAGAAGCCCTCCACATCGGCGTCTCTCCTAATCATAACGTAGTTTTGGGATGTTAAATCCCTGATGTTATTATGGGAAAAAATGTCGAAATCCTCAGGTGGATCAGCAAATGCGAAAAGCAAATGCGAAGATCAATTACAACAACTGAGAAGAAAAGAAAAAGAGAACCGCATTCGCCTTCGAGTCATCTTCGGGAATTGCGTAAGGGAATCCTGTGAATTACGCTTAACAGCCTCACGGGTGCCCGATTATAGCGGTACTGCATCGGGAAAGTTCTAAACTGAACGATGTGATTTTTATGGCGAAATTGTTACAAGCCTGATATGACGTGGGGTCCGAGCAGGTAATTGTGGTCGAGTGTAATCGTGGGCTGTGTGTTCCGATGCAGAAAAACAGTTCGGGAAGGGGAGGGGAACGTACATGGGGCCCGTGTGCCACCCCCTGGCTACGCTACTGGCAGGCGGTGTCGATTTAGGTTTCGCAAGTGCCCCCAAAACACCTTACCCAATGCACCTTTCGGTATCAACTTCCTCGGATTATAATAATATTTGTGAACTAATGTTATCAGAAATTGCCTATCTGTACAAAATCTTAAAAGTAGCCGGAAATCTTGATAGTTTATGCAGACATCTCTGCAGGGTCGATTACCTGGAGAAGTTGCTGATTTCTGCAAAGCGAGTTATATTATTCCTTGAAAAAACCCTAACCCGCCAGCGGTTAGTCCGAGTGCAACGTGCAACGTGGGGTAATATGCGCAATTTTTAGAAAGTGATAAAATATTCTGCATTTTGAAAGAAAGTACGAAACGGTTTTATTCAAGCAAGCGTTTTATTTCGAAAACAGAAATTTGGAGGCCACGATAGTACTTGACTTGGCTGTCTGGCAGTGGCACTCGCACTTCGCTGCTCGGTTGCCGTGTCGAATTCTTTGGAATAGCTTTGATTCTTGCGCACTACGAAAGCGGATCTCAGAGGCCACGTAAAAAGATGGGCGTAGTCGAGATCTGCTCCGGCAAGTGCCGCAGCGATCCCAGCTGCTCACAATTTTAACGGTGGAGCTGTTTATGCCAAGCATTGGTTCATCACGAGCGATGAGAAGTTATCACCATCATGAACCATCACGCGCTTTCTTCATCCTCTTATCTTTCTCTGTTTTCTTCGTCTTCTTCGCTCCCAGAGCACGTGCGCCGATTTCTCAGAAGCGGTCTGCAATATTCCTGATGTGCGGGAGAAAGAGTACAGAAAGAGAGAAATGAAGAGACAGAAAAAAAGAGGGAAATTCTTGGCGAAAGAAATTTCCTGACGAGGAGGGATTCGAAGCCGCCTAACCAAAATCCAAAGGCGGCTATCGTAACCACTCGACTATCTAGGCACGCTAGCAGAGCGTAACATGCGTCTAAGCGATTCCCTTAACTCTTTTTGTGTTTGGTGTGAAAAATTGAAAATGAATAATAATTTCAAAACAACTGTTGTCTTGTGCTTTACGAAAAATAGTAATGCCGGTAATTGCAAGATGCTCTTGAAATGGCTCCTCTTGTACAAGAGTTAGGCAGTATAAGTGTCTTGGTGTTACATTTACTCATGATCTTTCAAGGTCTACTCTAATTGCCTTAACATGTTCTGAAACCTTAAAACGGCGAAGAGTGGAGAATGCCCCAAAAGATAATAAACTTTTAATGTCTTGTTTTCTCCACCATTGGAAATTCCTCCACGGTCTGGTCACCTTGTATACAATGCGGCATACTCAGACTGGAAGCAGTTCAATAGAAAGCTGTGCGTTTCATTTATCGCAGGTACGACCGCCACTTCTCACCCTCATCAGCTTTAGATGAACTAAACCTAGAACCTCTTTCGGTACGTCGCGATGTAGAGTCATCGATTGTTTTGCCCAACAAAATCAATATGCTAATCGCATTTCAAACACAGCGTGCCTATCCTTTGCCTAGCCTTCCTCTACGCGTAACTTCCACGAACTTAATCTTACTATATTTTTGCGCGCAATGATGCATTTATGCATAGCTTATTTCCCCGCACACTAGAATTATGGAATTCCATTACTGACCGCGTTCGTTCACTCCCACTGAATGATTTTGTGACTATTCTTGTTGAAAATCATAAGTATACCAGAAACGTAATACCGTTATTATTGTGAATCGTGTTTTGTTGTTACATCTCTTCTGTCTTTTGTCTGTTCCGGCCCTTCCTGCATTGTATAATCCCATTCCTGCATTAGCCATTTCACATTGCAGCAGTATTGAAAATAAAATGAAAAATAAAATAAAATGGACTTGTCCAATATAGTATACCAACGGAGTGGGAAAGGGTAGCGAGGGAGAAGATGAGAGATGTGAGTGTGAAGGCGAGAGAAAGGGGAGAGAGTAAAGCAGAGCATAGAAAGAAAGAGAACGTTAGAAATAGACAGGAAGAACGGCAAGAAAAACTGAAGAAAAAAGACACACGAAAGAAATCAGAGAGAGAGAGAGAGAGAAATATATAGATAGAAAGAAAAAGGAAGCAAAATTAGGGAGAGAGAGAAAGAAAGACGTATATATATAGTGAAAGAAAGATATAATTAGAGAGAAAAGACAGAAGAAATAGACAGAAATGCTGGTCTGAAAGTTCCTGAAAGAGGCAAGAGGGTCACTCGGTGCACGTGCCGATAAAAAGAAAAGCAAAGCAGGAATTGCTCAAGTGGGAATTTTAGGTGAAGGCAACAAGCTGTGTCCTGAATTCCGTACCGTACAGAGTCAGTATTGTCGGTTCTCGACTTTCATAGATGCAAGAAACTCACAGACCAATTTTCTCAATTTTCCTGCTTGTCCCATTTATTTGTTACCCTCACGCGCTCCTAAATCGCGAGGCGTTCCTCCACATCTGTGCCATCGACGCCAGTGAAGACGAGTGAGTCTTGGACACGAGGGAGACTGGGATGTGCGGTTGGTGGAGGAGGAGGCGTTTGCTGGGCGGCGTCTTGAGACATGGCAGCTGGCAGTGTACGGGATTGAAGCTCCAGGGGCATCGAAGGGGGACCGAAGTTGTTCTCAGCGCACAGCTCCTCTACTAATTGTAAAGGCGTTTATTGAAAGCTGGTGTAAGAGCCGACCAGTAGCTTGATGAACGGTTTAATTCACGGACCCCGAGCAATGCGTCCACGAGCAATGCGCGGGGTATATAGGACAATTACAAGCCACTGGAGAGGGTAACTCACTATAGCATTCGTTCGTCTTTGCTATAGTATAGTATAGCGAGAGGTCGTAAAAGGAAGTGGGGGTGACGAGGAGGGCAAAGAGGAGGAGAAGGCTACCGGCTGCCCTCTTGCCGCACTGTTCGCACCATTAGGTAATAGCTGCCCCGTTTTTTCACACAAAGAAAGGTACGCTCTGAATTGTAGAATCGACATCAACGCGTCCGTCACAAATTAGCGCCTCCTATATTTTGAAACAAAAAATAGAGACAAATGTTATAGCGCGAACTCAAGACGAGGACAAAAGGTACGCTGAGTTCGCGCTATAACATTTGTCATGAGCTACCAACTAGCCCAAGCCGTCACCTTCAAAAAAATAGAGGACGCGATGTATAGTCGAAACATACTCGTAATTGTATCGTGGTAAAGCACTCTCATCGCTTTACAGGAACGCCTCCCGCCATAACGCTGATACGTCCGTCATCATACTACGCGATCTTCAACGTGTTTCTATCAGCGATAATGAGCAACCAAAAATACCCACCGTGTACGCAAAGAAATTCATGAAATGCGTCATTTCTGTCGTGTACCGTTGGTTAACGCACCTTTGCTTTCGACCTGGTGGTCTTGCTGAAAACTAAAAATGTGGCTATCGCAATGAGAGAGATCCATTTGAAATAGTGGTGTCATTGCGTACGATACAATTTCTTTCCTCATGTACTGAAGGTGGACAACGAAATGTTTCAGAACCTACCGCTGTCTTTGTTTCTTCATATCAGTTGAATGCATTTCAGCTCGTGAACAATCACTCATGCTCGCTTACAAGTTTTGATTTGCGCCTTCTGCAACCCACCGGCGCCATCAGTTGTTTAGGGGCGGAAAAGCGCGAAATCAACGCCGGAAAACAAGAAACAACAAAAAACGAAATTTTCCACGCATAAGCTTTCTCACAATGTGGCAAAAATGTTTAACAGCAAAAGAACTGAAATGGATATTATGTTTTCTTTCATGCTACGTAATCTAGAAAGGTTCGCTTACGAGGACTACATGCAGCAGCGTAGTGAGAAAGTGTGCGCTTAGGCTCCACAGAGTTGGCTGTGCTGCCACAAAAGCTTGTCGCCCGTATAGAACAAGTGGTAAACAATTCAGTGTGTTTTCAGCACCCACTACGCACCACAGAATACAAGGACCGAGTGACAGCCGATGAAGACCGTCCTTCGCTTGTGCGCTAGATGGTGAAGTTTAATATACGAACTTCATTTAAAGCACTATGTGCTCTGCTGCGCGAAGCCATCCCGCTATCTAGGAAATCAGACAGTACGCTTCCCAACGCCTCCTCTGTTTCTTCGCCCCGCCACGGTGGTCCATTGGTTATGGAACTCGACTGCTGACTGGAATGTCGAGAGATCGAATCCCTGCCGCGGCGGCTGCATTTTCGATGGAAGCGGAAATGTTTGAGCCCTGTGTACTCAAATTTAGGTGTATGTTAAAGCACCCCAGGTGGTTGAAATTTCCGGAGCCATCCACTACGGCGTGCCTCACAATCACACCGTAGTTTTGGGACGTTAAACCCCAGATATCATTATTATATCATCTATTTCTTCGAAGAAATAGAGGAGATGCTGGCTCGTCATTAAGCGTTTTCCTATGTATATATTTGAGAAAGCTTTGGCCAATTTACAGCATTGCGTGCTCTACTGTGGGAGAGCAGCGAGTTATCCCATATACAGATGGAACTGCACTTACGCAGGGCTGGACGGCGTCAATGGAGCCGAATGAGTAGGAGCGACAATTGTCTGGTCTTCCACTTCAGCAGCAAATGTGGCGCAAGTTTGGTACTTAATGTTTTCCTGGAATTATGCGTTTAATATGAAAATATTGTAAACAATGACAGGCAATGAAGCTATTTTCCGTGGGAATATACTACGATATTTCTACCACCACGCAAGAAATGTAGCTCTTTGTTTGAAAGAGCAAACGACGGTGTTGAAACAAAGGGGTCGCCTAACTTTTGAAACAATTCCTTCTCAATAATCTATTGGATTAACTAATTTCCACTTCTGCTAAGAAATGAACACGCATTGGTTGTAAACCGGATCACTCATGGTCTCTGCAGTACAATATCTATAGTGTGCGTCTAAAACGCCCCTCTCATTTCAGACATGTCATAAGGATGATCCTGCCGCTTATCATTAGAGACACTGGCCGTTTTGACCATCGTAATTGTCGCCACAAGTCAAAGGCAGATTGTAAACTCTACCTTGTGCACAGTCAACAAAAATGGTTTGATGTTTCTTACTGCACTCACCCTTTGAGCGCACGTGCCCTAGTCAACCTGTCCAAAGATTTCTGTTTATCTGGCGCAGAAAAACAAAGTTTAGCCCTGGGACGTTCACCTGTGCGTTTGAGACGATACGAAAAACCATCAACGTACGTAATAACTGCTACTTATTATTCATGGGAAGCGAAGATTACCTGAGGTCGTCCTATAATTGATGATGATGATGTCGATTATAAACCGTATAATCGACATCACCACGCCCGTCACAGGCTAGCGCCACCCATATTGTGAAAAAAAAAATCGAGGACGCAGTGCACAGTCGAAGAATGCTGGTAATCATATCATAGTAAAGCACTGGCATCGCTCTTATAGTAACGCCCCCCGCCAAGAGTCTGATGCCTCCACTGTTACACTATGCTATCTTCGTCGTGTTTGTATCAGGGGCAATGAGGAACCGAAAATACCGACCATGTTCGCACATTATATTTATCGAATGCGTAATTTCTCTCATAAACTGTTGCTCATCGCACTTTTGCCTTGCTGAAACCTTGCGTGCTCTTGCTGAAAACTACCAGGTGACCGGCGTCAGTGTGGATATCGTAATGATAGAAATGCATTTGAACTGGTGGTGTCAATTGCGTACAATAGAAATCCTTTCCACATTATCGTATGCAGACAACGAAAGGTTTCGGAACCCGTTTTGTGTTTGTTTTTTTCGGTTCGATGAATACTTTCGAGAACTACATGGATCAGCGTAGTGAAAAAGTACGCTTCGGCTCGGCAGAGTTGGCTTTGCTGCCACAGAAAATTGTCGCGAGGTATAAAACAAATTTATTATGTTCTCAGGATCGAACATGCACAACAGAAGGGAAGGATCGAATGACAACCGACAAAGACAGTCCCTGTATTCGACGGTCTTGTGCGCTAGATCATGAAATGGAATATACGGACATCGCCACGCTCGCGCTATTATATATAAAACACTACGCACTCTATTGCGGGACTGCGGTAGTCCGCCCCGCTTGTCAGGAGATTAGATGGTACGCTTGACATTAAGCGCTTTCCTATTTATTTATTTAGGAAAATGATGGTCGATTAACAGCACTGCGTGCTCTACTTTGGGATTGCAGTAGGCCGTCACGAATACAAACGAACGTGTGCACATCGGCCACTGTCCATGGAGCCAAATCACTAGTAGCGACAACTGTCTGGTCTACAGCTTGAGCAGTACCTGTGGCGCAGTTTCTTACATCATCTATTTCTGAAATTATGCACTTATTATGAAAACACTCTAAACTATGGCAAGCAAGGCAGCTGTTTTCCGCAAAAAGCGCAATACCTTAAGTTAAGCTCTAGGCTGTTACGGCCAGGCGCAGCTACAATGATCGGACAACCCCCACAAACGTTATCCGCTTTCGTCCGTGAGCTGTTGCTTACTCGGGGCAGTTGGCGTAAAGGAACGGCAGGTTGCGTTCAGGTGAAGAATAGCGAAGATTTTGCTGCGGACCCGCTCTGCTTGTGCTCTTTCTGTGAGCATTAGCCGACATATTACAACCTTAATGCGGGGTCATTCCAAATTAAAGGCGAGAGGGAAGCTTTGAGATAAGAATAAAATCCGTAAGCCTTGGCTTATCGCGAAAAGGAGATCAAGCGAAGCTTGGCGAATGCGTGCCAAACATACTGCTCTTCTTTGTTTCTTTCTTTCTTGCTTTCTTTCTTTCTTCCTTCTTTCTTTCTTTCTTTCTCATTGTGCAATGCTTCCTCCTAACGCAAGCGTTAGTTTTTATTAGGGGTGGCGGCCGCCACGATGGACTAGTGGCTCCGGTGCTCGACTGCTGACCCGAAGGTCGCGGGATCGTATCGCGGCCACGCATCCGCATTTTCGATGGAGGCGAAAACGCGAGAAGCTTAGGTGCACGTTAAAGAACGCCAGGTGGGCCAAATTTCCGGAGCCCTGCCCTACGGCGTCTCTCATAATCACATGGCGGTTTTTGGACGTTAAGGCCCAGCAGTTATTATTATTAGAGGTGGCAGGTGTCCCCGGAACGCTGTTTACCGACTGAATCAGCATGGCGTCTTTCATGTCCTTTCCACAGTTCGTCAGCCTCTAGAACGGCTCAACGAAAGACGATCACGCGATCAGGCAAATGCGGATAAGGAATTCAATATTTTTTTTTCGAAGTTGGAATGTTCTTGAAATGTGAAATTCCTGATATCATCTTTACACGTTTTCAGACAGAATGCTTTTAGTCCGCCGACACAAAATACTTTAATGAAGCGCCCACGGGAAGGTTCCTGCTTCCCAGTTGTTTTTTGCATCTTCGGTAGAACGCATTCGTAGCTTCGGTTCAGCTCGCACTGAACTAGCATGTTTTAATGCGATAGAAATTATATGGACAGTCTCGACGGGTTTTTGCCGTCGCCGTCATGTCCTTCCGGTATGAAGTCCAAACTGATAAGTTCCACCCGCGCATTGCATGTTTTACCGCGAGTAAAAGCACGCGAGCGGGGACGACGAACGCGGCGTAAGCATAAATCAAACAAGCCGGCCAATTTCCGTCGCTCGGAGGGTGCATGCGATAACATCTCCCCGCTCGGGAGGCCTGCCGTCAAGGCATACAGTAAACGCCCCGCCCGTCTTAAACGACCATGAAAAAGACGCGAGGGGGGGGCGGTGGGGGGGGGGGTTGTCGCGCGAGCAGCAACTTGGAAATTTGAATCTAAGGGCACGGTCGCGATCGCTGGCGCGCGCGCTATATCGAAAGCCTTCACAGCGGGCGGCTCCTATACCCTTGTACGTGCTGCGCTCTCAACGCGAAGTGACTATGCGGAGAGCATCTCTGCCTGGGGCGGCCGTATTCTCTTACACCAGCGTTTTGTAGTTACACCAGATTGAATAAAAAACAGTGAGCTGCCAGCCTCACTACGTGTAACACTACAATTTGTTGCTATCGCATTCATTGCTTCGCCCTTGCGATGAAACTGTGACTTTTTGCAGCTTTGGTAGAACGCATTCGTATGCTTCAGTTCAGCTCGAATTGAACAAGCATATGTGCCTGGCTTAATAGTCAAGGCACTCGCGTTCGAGCCGGGAGGACTGAGGTTCGAACGCTAGCCCCTGGAAGGAAAAGTTATTTCGTTTTATTTATTATTTCCTTGATGCGGGCCAGCTGTAGGTGAGAAGGGTTGTTGGTGAGGAGGATATTTTGAACACCACCATCACAGGCTTACAGGTCGGTCAGTACATCTTTCGCTTGAAAATGCTGGAGATTTTACCCAATTGGGTAAATGAAGGCAATCAAAGCTTGGCGCGTGCGCGCTTGACGTAAAACTCCCTTACTTTCTTTCTTCCTCAACGCGCAATGCTCCCTCCTGTCTGCTTCCTCCAAGTCGGGAATTGGGCCCTCATCCACGTGCTGAACAGCGCAATATTTCACTTGGTACAGGCAACAACGACAGTCATGCGTTCATATTCAGGCAATAACGAAATGTGGCAAGATCAAACGAGAACTGAGTTCGATAAAACATCAATTTAAAATATCAGAAACGGCGAATCTTCCGCAAAAGCACAATCGAGAGTGCATACGTTATTGGAAACCGCCCATTCAAGTAGGAATGTCACCGCGCACTCTCGAGAGCTGCATTTGTGTGTGCTCGCCGGCACCGGGTTTTCCGCGCACGACGCTGCCACCAAAATCTGTGAGTCATAACACGCTTCGCTTGAAAACACAAAACTCGGTTGTAGTGGGCTGTCGTAAGTAAACGAAATTCTTTCCACTAGCACCATATACCTGAGGTGCGGCTTTGTGCGCGTTCTACAAACGAACGAGCATTTCTGCCGCACGCGATTCTTCGAGGTTCGTGCAAACTTCCTCAACAGGAGGTGTTCGCGCGAGACAGCAGATCGCTCACCGTCATGTGTCTGCGCGTGAAGCTCTTTTTCGGGAGTCTCGTTGCTCTACAGATTGACCAGTGTCTTAGTTCCAGGGATGAACGAAAGAAGGAGAGTTGTTCGAGAGGCTCGTTCCTTTGTAACTGTAACTCATAACAACATACAAGTAAGGAATATGCATTTACTATTTGTTAGCCAAGCACAGGTTATATTTATTTGTAGTTTTGAACTGTGTTGTAGTAATTAAAACATAAATTTAAATGTAGATTAACTGTACTAAAGAGGATGAAGAAAGACCCTTTGTTTTGGTGATGCCTGATCCCACAACCTGATAATTGCGCGTCCGATGCTCAGCAATAGGTACGGCATCGTGAACTATCCTGCTAACAGTGAACCACTTTCGTTCTCGGGTCATTGCATCGATATGGCACCAAAAGGTGCGAACAATAGAAATCAAATGAGACCACAATGTGCCCTTTGGCAGATAAATTCAGAGCTCCTATCGGATCAGAAATTCATTCATCATCTTATAACCGAAACCCAAATCATTTTCAATAGGATATTGCATATATTCGCTGCTTCGAAACATTTAAAACCAGGGGTTCGCGCAATAGCCATCGAAATTGGATTTGTTAAATCGTACTACAGGAAGAACGAGGAAAAGACATTCCTTGAAAGCATCTGCAACTTGTATGACATGGAATGTGATGTTCCATTCACATACGTCAATGGCATTTAAAACATTAAATGTCAAATAGAAAATAATGATGTGGTCAATTAGAGAGGGGCTCGCTACGGAGGCGTTCGACCTCGAAGCAGGCGGAGTAGTAATTCTGAGCAACAAACACGTCAAGGTTTACTTGATAAGCGAGATCACGCAATATCTAAGGTAATTCCAGATCTACACTCAAAAGCGGGTCTTATAACAAGGAGAAGAGGCATTACTTTGCTATTCTAAGATCTATGAAGCTTTACTTAGTGATGACTCCCGATGACTTCCTGATGACTCATATGTTGACCTCAAAGCCAGTTTTGTCCCTCTTTTAAATGATTTTAAGGACGACGATTGCGCGGTCCCATTATAATTCGAAAAATTCAGTACACTACGGTTGTCAAAAACATCTTGCAATGTTGCAAGTCGACCTTGCATATACCTTTGATCGTGTAAGCTATTCATTCCTTTTTTCTTTTCTTGATCTTGCCATTGTTGGCTCTATTGCGCTTAATGGTTTCCGACTCTTATAAGTTGTTTTACTCACATAGGAAAAGTGCAACACCTACAGGCAGAGAAAAAATGCAGTGCGTCAGCGCACCTTCAGCACCACGAGTGGCCACCTTGGGGTCCACCCACGTACTATACGAATTCTCGCCTCTCCGTCGGCCACGTCCACGTTCTATAAAAGTGCGCGTGCGCGATGGCGACTGGTGTAATAATGCGCGTCGGTTTTAAGAAAGTCAACAGTGCTGGATTTTTTTAGATACAAAGATAGAAAAGGGACACAGACAGCTCTCACGTCTTTGTTGTTTTCAGCCTGAGAGACGTAGGTTCCATCTCCTATAATTTTTTTTCAGTGTCAAGCATCCAAGAGGTTGCACATGACACGTTACGTTGTCTTGAAGTACGTTTTTTTTCTAGCGCAGTCGTTGCTCCTGTGGTATTACGCGAATTGGCGACATCCGGCATTTGAGTCAGTCAATGGCGACTTCCGGTATGACATGTTGGTGATGGACGTCCGCTCATTTTATGCTAAAAAAGGGGCTTCGCACGCGCTTGCCACCTGAAGTTAAAAGTGACGACAGCTTTCTCAGTGACTGCGAAGACGACGATATCGATCCCAATTCTTATGTACAAGCACTTGTGTCTTCATCGAGCAGTGAGGATGAAGTAGACCAACCAAGTACCTCTCTAAAACATGCAGTGTGGTGAAAAAAAAAAAACATAGTGTCAAGAACAGCTGGAAATGCCACACTAGAAAACCGCTCTACGTCAATGTGAATGTGATCGAGCTCCTATAGAATATATGAATGATTTTTTATGACACCTTCATGGATCCCATCGTTGAGCAGAGCCATCTGTTTGCGATGCAGAAAAATCCTAACAAACAACTGGCTCTGTCTCGCGACGAGCTAGATCAATTTTTTAAGCACGATATTTAGCGCAAAGTAACACGAGGACGAGAAGAGAGGACGCAGCACTAGCGCTAACTCTCAACAATATTTTTGCTGAAAGTTAGCGCACGTGTTGTGTCCTCCCTTTTCGTCCTTGTGTTACTTTGCGCTAAATATTGCTTCAATCTAACGAACAAGGCCGGATTTCTCCCCTTGTGATCACTTTCTCGGTGCCGTCACATTCTTGCTATTCTGTCGACTCCCAAGAAGTCGGCTACACTGGGCGGTGGAGTCAAGGGTCCACACGGTGGCCGACACGATGTCACATGATCGTTAGAAGACAATAAAGTCAAACTTTCATTTAACAACACTGGCGACGCCAAGTTACATCGCCCTGAACAAATCCGCTTCATTGATGCGGCAATGGCGTAGCTGCGGTGTCTTGACATATCCCTGTATTGGGCTACATATGACTTAAGTGCCTGTTGTCGCGAATTCGCGACATACCTAAAAGTATGCATTAAAAGTTGCATTTTGGATAATGCAACTGCGGATTTAAGTAAAAGGTTGCTATTTTAACTAATTTTTTCTTGGGCGCTTTCATAATTCAGGCATTAAAGGGTTCAAGAGGAAAACCTGCGCACGCCTATAGAAATATTTACCAACTAGACACAACTGAAATTTTATTTTAGTGACCAGAATCGATACCAGCACGGAACGCGAGCCGTTGCTTCACGTGCCACTGCCAAGCGCCATCTTCATTTTCTTGTCGAGGTCGCGCGCTCTCCGGTTTTGTTCGCCGACCAAAACAGGGTGGTACACGTTCTTAGGAGAACGTGAGCGCAAGATTCCGAGAGTGGCTTGCGTTCTGCGCATGCGCCTGCGGTTCGCAAATCTAAATCTTTCGTGTTTTTTCCGGAGTTGGGATGTGCGCCTCCGACTTGTACTCTGACATACAGGACGTAGTCGACCATGCTCGCGTGCTTATCTTTTGAGGGGGAGTTTTGTACGTCGTTTGCTTTCACCGCAAAGTTTGCGTTGAAGCTATAGACCGCAAGGAGGTCACCTTGTTTGCTGTGGCGGCCGCGTTTAAGAAAGGAGTCAGCTAGTAGCTAGAATAGGCAAAAGTAAGGGCTAGTTGAAGTAACAACTGCGACAGTTCGCGCTCTTCGTGTGTATACCTGTGGGTTCTTTTCGTGTGTCGTTCTTTGTGTTCGAGCATTCACCTGTAAGTGTCGAGCTGTGACAGTTGTTAGTTCGCACTCGCCATGTGTGTTCCCTTTTTCGGCGTCATTTGTGCTTGAGCAGCGCGCAGCAAGTTTCTAGATGTTGGCCGTTCTTCCTGTGAAATTCTTGCTATCGTATTTATTGCTTCGCAATTGAGGCGAAACTGTGACTTATTTTTCTCTTCCATGAATACGTTCCACTCATGAACAATCTCTGACACTCACTTACCATCTTCGCAGTGTGCCTGCCTCAACCCATCGGCGCCATCGTTATTAGGGTGCCGGAAAACGCGAAATCAACGCCGGAAAACCAGAAACAGCAAAAAGACGAAAATCCCTCACGTGATAAGCTTTTATTGAACATAAGAAGGAAAGAAAAAGCTATTAGGTTTTCCTTTATGCTGCGTAATCTAGACCGAATAATTTCGAGGACTACATGAAACAGCGTAGTGAAAAAAAAAACGCCAGGCCTGCGCTAAAACCGCAGCACAGTCACAGCGAAAGCTGGAAGAGCGGCGTTTCTAGAGCCTGTTGTACGCTCTCTTGGGGCTACAATACAAGTGCACTAGAAAGGCACGCACTACGCCATAAATCACAATTTTTGTGATGTTGGAAAGCACCTACTAAGCCATTATTCGTCATTCTGCGGAGAAGCGAGGCACCAGCTACACGTCTGTACGGCATTATGTGCACTTTGTTGACGCGACGACTGAAGACGATGAAGAACTATGGCTCAGCCCTTTGTAATGGGTTGGAAGCTTTAAACGGCCCACCAGTTATGTAATTTGCATTGGGTGACGCCCGGTCGCTATTTCCCTCTCCCGTCATGCTGTATAACATGCGTTGACGTGGGAGAGAGACGGGGGGGGGGAGGCGGAGAACTTTACTGAGACCCCGAGGAAATGGATCATGCGCTTATGGGCTTCCTTGGCAACCAATACAAGTGCACTTGCGAGGAACCCACTACGCTATAAATTATTGTAATTTTACTGAGACCCCGAGGAAATGGATCATGCACTTATGGGCTTCCTTGGCAACCAATACAAGTGCACTTGCGAGGAACCCACTACGCTATAAATCATCGTAATTTTTGAGAAGTAGGGCAGCAGGCACTGCGCCATTTTTCGTAATTCTACGGAGAGCATTGATACCTGCTAAACGCATGTAAGGCATTATGCGCACTTTGTTGATGCTGTGCCTGATGACGATGAAGAATTATGGCAGATCCCTTTGTAATGGGTTGGAAGCATTCAACAACCTACTCCTTGCGCAATTCCCATTGTGTGACGCCTGTTTACAGAATTCGCGTTGTGCAACGCTTGGTGCTTATTTTCCTTTTCTACCACGCTATATTGCATATGCTAATGTGGTTCCTTCCCGACATGAAGCCTCTATAGGACCTTTTTGCAAAGCAGTTTCAAGCACTGGCATGGCTCAGAGGTTGAATACTGGGCTCCCACGCAGAGGGCCCAGGGTCGAACCTCGTTCCATCCTGGATTTTTTTTTTCTTATTTCGTTTTTTTTTTCTTATTTCGAGCGATACTGGTTACGGACACCGGCGGCGGCGGCGGACAACTAAGGCGCCAAAAACGGCCGGTGAAATGATCTCATAACAGCTTTCGCTGTAACACTGTACGCTTCGGCTTCGCAGAGTTGGCCATGCTGCCACAGAAAGTCATCACCAGGTATAAAACAAATTATAAACCATTCAGTGTGTTCTCAGCATCCAACATGCACAACGGAAGGGAAGAACTGAGTGACAGCCGACGAAGACAGCGCCTGTCTTATGTTTCACTATATTTGTTGGTACCCACATTCAAATCTAACCTTTCCTTGATGCTGTCGCAGTGAAAAGGAGGTGTTTCAGAAGGTAGCCCGGCAGGTACCTCAAGGCGCCACTTATGCAGTGCCTTGTGGCTGCTCATGCAAGGAGCCTTACAGATCCCATTGGTTTCGGCGCACATTTAGGAAAAGGTGGTACGAGATGGGCCTCCATATGCGCAACTAACCCTGCAAGTTCTTGGGAACTGTCAAAATCCAATGTGAGAATTCGCAACCGCATGTTCCTGAGCAGATTCCGCTTTTCGACGCGAGCCTATCTAGAGCTTCTCCCCGAACTGCGATAAAATGTCTTCAACTGCGCGAGAAGACGAAGACACAAGTAAGAAAAACATTCAGAAACACCCCGAGCTGCCGTTGGAAACGCGCCCCCGCAATAGGCGCCATCCACAACCTGAGGTAGCTGCGTTGCTCGTAGTGACCCGTCCCAGTTTCGCTGACATTGCCCGCTAGGGGCACGCAAAAACAGACACGCGCACGCGTCCACCCTCTAGTCCGACCGCAGTCCGCCCATTCATACATGTGGGAGACACGCGCATTACGTTCCATTTTTCCCGGGTCCGTGTCAACATTCCCATTTTATATTCGTTACGTTGTGTGTTCTGGCGCTGCAGTCATAGTGGAAGACTGTACTACATGGTGCCTACACGACGGTTTTTTCGTGCCATCACTCCTTCAGCTGCTGGTGGCGCTTTGTTTCTACGGCAGAGTCACTTTTCAAATTGCGAATGATGACTTGGTGGGCATATCCAAGGCCACAATGCCCGGCATTATTACACGAGTGAAAAAATTACTGTGGGTACAGCAGAAAGGGAACGTGTTTCACTGCAGGTGGGATATCTTCTCAGCTTTTTTTTTCTTTTTTGCACTCACGGCGTCGCTGCTCGGTGCGCGGCCGCACGTCGCTGTTGCTGTTCAACTCTTCTTTACGCTGTTCCCGCTTCCTCGTGTGTCCGTGAGGAACACTGCCACCTATCACAAGTTTTTACTATCACAATGCGGTTCTTTCATGTCGGTCAGAAGCGCTGAAGCTTCAGGGAAATTCAGTTTTCGCATTTCTCCTGCCATAGCAAGATATAACCAACTAGCATGAATGAGTAACCTACTACGCGCGCACTCAATAACAAAGCATCTCTGACACATACAAATCTCAACACATGCACACACGCAGGCACACGGAGAAAAGCCGCTCGCAACGTGACGCGTCTCTCGGTACTCTCGTAGAAACCAGTGCTTCGTGGACCAGCGCACCCTTCTCCGCGTGCTACCCCAGCGGCGCGTCTGCGCGAGCCGCCGTTTGCTGTGACAAGCGCTAAAGCTTTAACAAAAGAAATGACCACAAGGCGTGACCAGGCGAGACGCGTTCTTTCCACAAGTTGCATGGACGTGTGTTCCTGCATTTTATTTATGTTTGATGACCATGCAGCTATTTTTCCTTGCTAATAAACCAATAATGAGGCAGTAAAAGTTCTTAGACTCGCTCCCATGCTCGTTCCTTATGATGCAGGCCACCTTCCATAAAGCTGCCTTAAAACAGAAACAATTCACAGTTTCGCCTAAGACCGAAGCAATGAATACCATAGCAACAAATTGGAATATCACGCGAACAACCGGAAGCAGCTCGAAACTCGCAGCGTGCTCCACGAGCACAAAAGACGCCCAAGAAAGCACGCGCAGGAAGAGCGCGAACAACTGTCATAGAGCGACACTGAAAACGTGCTTCTCAAACAGAAAGAAGGACGCAGGAAAAGAACGCACACGTATACAAACGACGAGTGCGAACTAACAACTGTTCTCTTTGTTACTTCTTTGTGGTTGAGCAGCGCGCTCCTTTTGCAAACACGGCTGCTGCAGCGAGCGAAGTGACGTTCGTGCACTCTCTAACTTCAACGCAAGCTTTCCGGTGAAAGCACAAGACGAACAAAAGACCCACATCACGAGATAAGTGCACACGCGCGGGCGACTACGCCCTTTTGGAGTGTACTAGAGCAGAGGAACGCTCGGAACGGCCGCAGCCCCAATGTGCAGAAAGGGAAGCCCAAACCGGGTCAATCCGCTTGTGACGCTGCGATAGGTAGTAGAGCTGTGCACGGGCCGTATTTCCGAGCCCGAGCCCGGCCTGGGCCCGCTGACTTTGTCGAAGGCCCGCCCGAGCCCGACGGCAAAGGGCTGCGAGCCCGCCCGGCCCGGCCCGACGTACGAAAACACAATCCCGGGCCCGGCCCGGCCCTGTCCGGCTTTTTGAAGGCTCGCCGCGAAAACAAAACATCGTTTTCCGGTAATTTGGCATTTTATTGAGCATATAGAATATGATCAAACGACACACGACGAACAGTCTCTATTACACAGATTTACAAATCACAAGTAGACGGCCTCATGCCAGCAACAATGGAGTTCGCTCGCCAAAGCCGTCACGTGTATGCCCATGCAAGCGTCAGCTTGCACGAAAGCACGGTGCACGAAAGCGATCTACGTCGGGTCGCTGTCGCGTGCATTTTCACTCATATCTAATGCGAACAGTCGCGTGGCGCCGTCACTATAGCTCAGGTGGTGTTACTTCTCTGTTTGTCGGAGTGCAACAGAGGCAGTGCTTTACCTGCTCCCCTTTTGTTTAAATTAGCGAATGGAAAGGAAAAGCGGTAAAGGGCGGTCGCGGAAAAGGCGCTGCATGCGTGCTGGAAAACAATTCCCGCTCATTCTCTATATTTCGGGCTTGAGTCGGGCTTTGCGCCGGGCCCGAGCCCGGCCCAATAAAACTCCAAGTAGCCCGAGCCCGGCCCGGGCCCGAGGTGGAAATACGTCGGCCCGCCCGAGCCCGGCCCGCTGGCCGGGTCGGGCTCGGGCTTTCGGGCTACCCGGAGCCCGTGCACACCTCTAATAGGTAGTCCGCAAGATGTCGTCATTTAAGAGTTTCACGTGGCTCCGCCTAAATGCTGCAGGGGTGAAATGCCAGCTTCTCATTTAAAAGGCCTGCACTCGAATCGCAGCTGATTGCCGCGAGATCGTGCTATAGGTGGGAACAACATCGCAGCGTTTGTGTGGATAAGCGATCTGCGGCGCGTATACAAATGTACGCACCGGCGCTTCGCCGTAGGCGGTTTGAATCAATTGTCGCCGAACAAAGTGCGTTGACTACAGCGTAACGGTGCTGTATACACCCTCCATTGCCACATGAATGCACGAAACTGTCCTAACGTACATATTACGAGAATTGCAAACTACCATTAAATGGGGTTCTGGCCTTCGGTCACATTGGTGTTTTGCACGGTGCTCGATGTTTTTATTGGTTTATTTTCACGCGTTTAAATTGTTTTGCTTATACCACAATATAAACATAGTTGCGCAACTAAGCCAATGAAGTATTTGCTTCTTCCTCTAGCGGCTACAAAGAAAGAGAACCTGTATTTCTGCGTAATTAGACGAAGTAGAACTTTGTGCACTCTGCTTTTCTTTTTGCATGAATGCGCGTGAGTAGCCATAAATATACATACGCGTGAGTACAATACGCGTGAGTAGGCATGAGTACGCTGTAGAAATGCGTGGATTCAGGTCTTTTTTTACCGCTAACCATCCTCTGCAGACGCTGCTTCTTGCTTTGCGGTATCACACGGATTTCCAAATCGCCAACACATCACGAGATGGTGTCGCTGAAATTCTGCATTGACACCTCGACATTTAGTACTTTTTTTCATTTAGGACGATGCCAAATGCGCTATGTGATGTGCTTGAACGAGAAAGTGGTACCCACATTGAAATGATTTTGACGAATTGACGGTACGATGGGTAGACCTAGCGCCATACCGACACGGGCAAGCACTCACTTATTAGAGTGCATACAAGTCTCGTAAGGCGAAATGCTTATGTATGTTGTGTAGGCATGCGTACAAGCATTTCATACTGTGCTAACACAACGGGATAAGCTGTAATCTGAGGACTTGCATGACGCACGCACACATGCGAACACGGTGTGACTAGCAGACGACGCAAGGAGCCATCAACACCACGGGGTTTCGTCCGCTCGCAGCTAGGTGCCGACTCTGCTCGATCTCGCGGCCAATAGATGGTTGGTTTTTCTTCTTAGTGTCAGCTTTTATAGCTGTATTGGTTTTCCTTTATTTCTTTAAACTTGCTTCTGTCGCCACGTAAAGCTACAAAAAGTGACGTAAAATATGAAATCTCGTTTAGAATCTCATATCCGCAATATTCTCGCAGGATTTAACTTACGTTTTTGTTGAATCCCGCGCAGTGGCGCTGCAAATAACTACGCTCACTGTCAATTTCTTTTATTTTACTTCGCATGTTGCGTTACTTCTGCATAGCATCAAGCGATATATCTTCCTATGATACCTGGATGGCGTAATTGTTTTTTCTCCATCCTATCCGACGCATCTTGAAAGACTATCGAAAATCATATCTGCTTTCTGTAAGGCGGGCCTGCAGCTAAATTTGTCCAAGTGCCACTTCGGCAGTCATGAAATTTCTGCGCTCGGACATCTCGTTTATTCCTTCGGTGTTCGCCCTGATCGTGATAAATTACGGGCAGTGAAAGGTTTTCCTGTGCCAAATTGTTCGAAAAATGTTCGCAGTTTCTTCGGCCTCTGCTCCAACTTCGGTCGCTGTGTCAAAAACTTTGCCGACGTCGCGCGCCTCCTCAATCAGCTCCTAAGAAGGACGCTGCCTTCGCCTGAGGTCCTGAGTAAGCGGATGCGTTCTCCAATCTGGTACAACTACTTACAAAAAAATAGTCTTTGATATTTCTGTATCCGCGACAATGAGCAACCGAAAATACAGATCATCTACATAACGCAGTTTATAAAGTGTGTCATTTATGCGGTGGTGAAAAACGCTCATTTTGCTCAGTGACCGCATATTCGACATGAACGTGTCTGGTGCTATAGCGGGTACCCTCTCCATTTTGAAAAAAAAGTGCAAGGGTTCCACAGGCGAAGCATCGCACTGGTAACTGTATCACGATAAAGCGCTCTCATCATTCTCATAGCAACGCCTCCCTTTATAACACTGATGCGTCCCGTGTAGATTACGCGATCTGGGACGTGTTTGTATAAGCTACAATCAGCAATCGAAAATACCGAAGATGTACGCAAAGCAATTTATCAATTGTGTCATTCGTGTCACGTACCGAGTGCGATTGCATTTTTTTTTGCTTTTAAGCTGGGCGTTTCACTCGCCAATGTGGCTATCGCGATGAGAGAGGTCCATTTAAACTGTTGGTGCCAATTCTGTACAAGCCATTTCCTCGTAATTGTTTGCGGATAGCAAAATATTGCGAAATGCACCTCTGTCTGTGTTTCTTCCTGTTCGATAATCACACATCAACTAATGAACAATCGCTCATCCTGACTTAAAAGCTTCGACATGTGCCAGCTGTAGCACATCGGCACCATCACTTGTTTAAGGTGGGAGGAGAACACGAAATCAACACACGAAAGTTGGGAGCAGCAAGAAGTAAAAATACTTTCATGGGATAAGCTTTCTCACAATGCAGAATATCTTGGACATGAAAAGAAAAGAAATTGGTATTATGCTTTCTTTTCTGCTTCGTAATCACCAAAGGTAAACTCCTCAGCACTACATGCAGCCACGCAGTGAAATAGAATGCACTCAGGTTCCGCAAAGCTGGCTGTGCTGCCACAGAAAGCCGCCATGAAGTAGAGAAGAAATACAAATTGGAGGACCCTTAAGCTTCGCCTTTAAGAATTGAACGCGATAGTGAAATCCGGCCCCTAGTGCGCACTCCAACCACTAGGTGCATACTTATTAATCTGTGTTGTTACACACACGCGCACACAGATACACATGTGCGCGCGCGCGCAAATGGTAGAGGTTTTCGATCTAAAACAAGAATCGCATTTCCTCCAAGATGCACGCTGCGCGCTTGCCATCTCGGAGGCCATAAAGAGTCGAGACATATTTTTCACAATGCCTCACAGATGGCAGCACATTATCTAGCGTTTGCTGTTTCCTTGATCAACGCCTCCTCTAGAAAGCCAGCGTCGGCTTGATATGTTTTCCGCTAGATGGACATAGTTGTCCATTTTTAGAGCTGTTTGAAAGTTCGTGTGTGTTTTTAGCGGCGATGGCTGCACTATCCCGGCCTTTTTCGACGTAGTTTGATGGTCTCGCCAATGCGCCTACAAATCGCCGAGTGGGCTCGTTTTTGTCGTGACACCTGCCGAACAAAATGCGTTAAGGAGACTCCTTCACTACATGACATTTCTGTAGTGTTTTTTTCTGAAGCAGCTGCAAGTAACATCGTGGCTTTGTGGTAGGACACCTGCTTGCCACGCGAACGGCCCGGGTTCGATCCTCAATGGGACCGAAGATTTTTATTCTTTATATTATTTGCTTCTTTCTCGATTTTTCGCTCACGGACGATTTTTCGCTCACAACCAACGGTGCGGACACCGACACCGGAATTTCTGCGACACGAGCTCTCTAACGCTATCGCGTTAAAAACAATTTAGTGCGTTATCGGCACTGAACGCACAGCAGAAGACAAGGACCAAGTGACAACCGATGAAAACAGGCGCTGTCTACGTCGGTTTTCACTCTGTCCGTATTTTGTGTTGTGCGCTAGATGATAAAATGGAATATACCAACATTACCAAGTTTATGTTGTTTCATTTATTATACTATGTGGTCTATTATGAATCTGCGGTAAGGCGTCTTGCTACGCTGGAATAACTTTTGCCCTGAAACGCTTTCCTTTTTTACGAAATGGTTGCCGGTTTAAAGAACTGCGTATTCAACTTAGAGCAGTAAGCTGTCCCAGTTGCCATTGGAGCCAACGGACAGTCACCGTCAACGGAGCCGAATTGGTAGGAATGGAACAAGGCTGGTCTTCCATTTCAGCAGTGATAGTGGCGCAGGTTTGTTGCATGCTTTTTGCTTAGATCATGCTTTTAATTTGAAACTACGCTTCTCTATAACAAACCACGAAGCAATTTTTTTCAGAAACGCGAAGCATTACTTAAAACCCTCAACTCTTACGAACAGGCGCTGCGACAAACCTGGCACTACCACTACAAACGCTGCGCACTTGTACACAGGGCTCTTACTGAATCGGGGCACTTGGGCTGAAAAAAATCACAGCATATCCACGGAGTGAATGATGATGAGTGGGCGAAGCTGCGGAGGTTCATCGGTAAACCGTGAATCTTCCGTGAATTCTGCCCAGTACATCATCACCGACGTGAGATCGGGCGCGTTTATACTAAAGGTTAGATGAGTTATGACGACTTGCAGCTCACTTTAATTTTACATGTACGCTGTGAATTTGCATTGTTTAGAAAACCATTGCTTTCGAAAAATCTGGCGTCTTTCGTTAAGCAGCTGGCGTCTTTTCGTTTTCCTTTAGAAACATCTGGCGTTCTTTCGTTTTGCTTTTACAAGACATCTGGCGTCTTTCGTTGGTTTATTTCATCAATTAATGGCGTTTTGAACAAAATTTTTATTGTTTAATCACGCACAGGAGAAATCTCATCAGGCACTACCTTGGAGGTAAACAATGGCTGCTAATGGGAATGAGAGACAGAAGAAGTCGGCTTTTAGCTAACACTTCTACTTCTACTAACGTTTCCTACTGGAACATGCCAATGGCTGCTAATGGGGAATGAGAGACAGAAGAATTCGGCTTTTAGTTAACGCGCACGCTGCCAATTTTTGATTGTTCAACAACGCACAGGAAAAATCTCCCACCGGCACCACCTTGGAGGTCAAAGCGTAAGACTTGTTACGGACTACGACTACTACTACTGCTACTACTACGACGACGACGACTACGAGGGACGAACGGGTGCCGCCTTAAGGAGCTTCGCCCCTAAAACGGCATGTGTGGCTTGGCTGAAGAATAGCAAATGAGTGAGTGAGTGAATAGACGTTTATTTGGTCCAGCAAAACGCCATTATTCGCGCACCCGGAATCCCACGACGGGACCCACAGGTCTAGCCTGCCGGGCCGATCACGGGCGCGCTGGACGGCCAGGATTTGGTCCTCATAGGGGAGACCCACGCCGTGGGAGGCGTTGCGGTGCTGGGCGCTATCAGTCAATGTGGGGAGAAAAACTCGTTACTCGAACCCGAATGAAACGGTCCACGCGCTGTCGCGAGAACTAACCCGCCGCGCAGGCCAAGGGCTACCCTCATCGGGACATGCTGTTGCCGAAAACGTACTAATGAAAGACAGAATAACCAGCTATGGAGAATACACAATGTACTATCGAGACCTGAGGAGGATTTTCCCCCCATCTCATCCAAAATTAGATAGGAAACAGGCGACAGATTGGCGCACATTGCAAACCAATTCTTATACCAACCCTGTACAGTCACACAGCATGTTCCCAGAGATCCACCCAGATTCAATACGTAAAGCATGTAGAATATAAGCGACATGCTATGGGGGTGTCCCAATCAGAAAACAAACTCCCCAGAACCTCTCCGGGAGCGATGGCGGAAAACGCTGCTCAGCTCCGATCTACAGGACCTAACCTGGGCTATCCAGCAGGCCAGGGAGGCTAGTGGAAGACAAGGTCTTCCGTCCTCTATCTGAGCGGTCTGGCCCGGATCAGCAGATCTCGGAATAAAGTAGTTTCATTCATTCATTCATTCATTCATTCATTCATTCATTCATTCATTCATTCATTCATTCATTCATTCACTCACTCACTCAATGTTGACCTCTCCGCTGTCCCTTTCAAGCTGCCTTGAAAACGCGTTCTTTGCTCGCACGTGTTTAAGGATGTGTTGTTTTCAAGTGTTTTTAAGAATTTCGCGCCGTGCGCGGTTGGGATGTACACACTTCTGTCCGCGTGGCAGCAATTTGGTGAAATGTCAGCGTCTGTTCAGCCATATAGCAGATGCGGAGCAAGTGAGAGCAGACGACGCCGTCCTCGTCAGAGCGAAGTGCATTTCGCAAGTGAAGGACGACGCTGTTTACGATGTGGAGTTAGCACAATGTTCCGTACGTTCATAATTATATACTTGTTTTATTTGGTTTGCTGTGTGTACTACGCACTCCCTATGTTTTTTACTGGATGCACGGGTAAGGCCGCTTCTCGTGCTTTAGGTTAAGCGGCCCTGGCGCTGTGACTGCTATTAGTTGGGATACCTTAATTTACTAGCAACCATTCGAGTTATCGTGCGGTACGCAACACTCCAAAAATAAATGGTCTATTTTGGGCTTCTTTCTTTCCCGCAACAAAAATTGACATCTATCTCGCGTGTCCTTCCTTGCATTTTAGCCGTTCTCATAGCCGGTACTCCGAGTTCACGATCAGCGTGCGTACTGTCAACCTGACATGGTATTGTTAATAGGAACATGACGAGCGGCCCGCTTTCGGAAAAACTTTTTGTGCAATCTACGGGAGAAGAGCCAATTGCTGTCATGGCATTTTATCTTGGTCACTATCGAAAGTACTCCGTGTTGTACGGGCTCAACCTGCACACTCGGTAACAACTAGTTCACTGTATTTGCCAAAAAAACCGAAGACCTGCAACAACGGCTAATGCTTTTTTTTTCGTAGTTGTGGTCGTGCCCACTCAAGCGTGAGCTTCGCGTCCATGCCTGTCGTCTGCTTTTTTCGTGCCATCTGTTTGGGAATCGGTAGAATTTCACTGGTGGAGCCGACCCCTTTGTGTCTGCACGGTCATTGTGACAGTTGACGACGCAGCAATAGTTCCCCTTTTTCTGTCGGGCTGACATCGCGGAACGAGGGACGTTTCACGTGCAGCGCGCTTCGCAAATGCGTAGGAGCCAAAGGGTGAGGAAGGGTCGTAACGCTCTACAGTTGTGCGCTTTTTCCGGCAGGGGAATGGCAAGCACTGGCGTCAGCTGGCGAACTTGAGCGGGAGGTCCCTATAGACGAGACTCCGTAGGAGCGCGTCCCACTCTTCCTTGGTGAACTTCGGGCCCAATGACCCGCACTGCCACAGCATGTGAGATAAAGTAGCAGCCTCGCCACAGGCTGCGCAAGAACTATTCGGGTAAAATAACAGCATATGTTGCCCTGCAGATGCACTTGCCTTGCGTTGTGTCTGAGAGCTTCAAGTTGCCATGCGCGCGGATGACAGAAAAAACCTGGGGCAGAATTCCTGTGCCTTTCTGAAAAGCGCCTCCTTTTTCGGAAATCTCATTAGGCGGTCTTGCATGGTGCTCCGCCGGCGGTTTGCTTACACTGCGGCTGCGTGCATTCTGTCTCGCTCAGTGACGCCAACCCTAGAATTTTATCTCTTGATCTGAGGATTTTCTGTCTTTTTCAGGGATTTGGCGTCTTTTTGTTGAATCTAGGAATTTTTCAAAGGCTCTAAAAATGTTGCATTACACGGCCTAATAACAGGCTTTTCTGAGTAATCACGGGTTTTTCAGCTAGAAAGGATGTAGAAAACTATAGTTTCCGCTATTTGCTGTTTTACATTTAAGAGAGCTAGAGCGTTCTGCTGGGCCGAGTGAAGGCAATAGCAGTTCTATAACGCGAGATTATCAAATGCTGAATACTGGGGGGAAATGACACTCTGTTGTAGTAAAGTACTTAGCATGCACCCGCGTATTATCGTGAGCGCCCTGAGCGATTGCTGCTCTGTGAAACGGTGAGAAATTTTCTCTTGTAGCGCGCATGAAAACGTGCCAAGTTCACGCTTGCCGCGTGCCTTCCCCGTGCAATGCCTTTATGTCTAATGTCTTCTCGACCAGGAGACCTCGACAGAAGGAGATGAAACGTAGGGCTGACAATTGGGCGAGTTTGTCATAGGAATCGGAATAGCACGAAATAAAACGTGCCCTTATAGAAGTAATTGAATGTTTACTGTACATTGATATATGAGAGTTTGCACAATGTATATTGATGTCTGGCAGCTATAGCACCGTTTAACGTGGATGCACGCACTTTGATGCTTGGTGGTACAGCTCCATGCCGACGACTAACGTCCATGTTCAATGATTACACAAACCCTTGTGGTAGCTGTAGCAGTTAACGGTGAAAGCGTAATCAGAGAACGAGTTGTGATAGCCGGAAGAGCGTCGCATATTGGACGCCGAACTTGGTCGCCATCCTGCGGCATCCTCCCTCCGCACTAGAGGGAAACGCAAAGCGCGTCGTGCCGCCCGGTAGGCCGGCCGCAATTTTTCTCAGGGCGAGCGCGTAGGCGGGGAACGCGGTGTTACAGCCAGGTGAGGCAGGCGCGTGTCTCAGAGCTATTTTTGGTATGATTAGCGTGATGTTATGAGCGAGGCCGACGCTTTTACGACGCTTGCGTTAAGGTCGCCACATCGCGGTGTGTTAAGGAATTGACAAAATTGCACTTCTATTCAAAACGCGCCGAATGGGACGAACGTGTAACGCGTTGCAGGAACTAATCGCGAAGGCCACAGTAATGATGAATTACTTTACTTTGCCGCTGCCAGAGGGCAACACCACCCCGCCGACCGGGATAGTGGTAGATATAAAAGGCGCGTTGGTAAAGCCTCTATAGAGTCTGCGGTCGTGGCGCAGTGGATGGCGCGCCCGGCATCTCTTGTCGCAGACCGATTAGTGGTGGGTTCGATGCCCGTTGACGGAACACTTTTTCTTTGCCATCTGATCGTGCACAGTTTTTCGACGTCATTTCCGTGACGGAAATACGTCACTGAAGTCTTGGTGGACCCCGGCATAAAACAATTTCGTGTTCAAAAAGGGTCCTGTATATCTACTGCAAATCATGGAATGCTGATTGCAAAGAGGGATGATTGGAAAATTGACCACCACCTAGCAAGTTGCAAGTACAAGAAAGGGACTATAGACTTGCGACTGATCAGAACTACCACAACTATGCCTTTAATGAGTGGCCAAAGTGAACTTGACAAGCTTGTCGGTCTGCTTCGAACAGGCTTCATCTGTAATTCATTTATGTGCAATTACTCCATAGAAAATGCAGAAAAAAAGACATACAGTGGCTGTTAAAACAATGCATTTTACTTCACATAGAATTTCGATTATTTAGGCCCCAAAGGGAAATTGCTTATACATTGTTAAAGGTATATTAACCTGAATGATGGCCTTAAAAATCAATCTAGGGACTTTTCTTGCAATCTATGGTATTTCAGCGCTCACTCTAGGGATAAAATGTTGAGTTAGGTTGGCATCACTAGTCTCGCTGCACGCACGCGCGTGCTTTCTCTCTCTCCCCCTGTCGTTTTCTGCTCGCGCTACGCGTGCGCGCGTTCTCCTCTGGCGCTGTGCTGAGCAGTGGTGCTCGTGCTCTTACTCGTGGTGGTCATATTAGCGCGCGAGCGCGCTAACCTCGCGCTGGGCTTCCTGTGGCGTTATATTTAACGGAAGGTCGTGGTCTCGCGGTGTAGATGGTGCAGAGCACGTTTGTCAAGAAACTGGCCAAGAAAGCCACCCTCTTGGCAATGGTAATGTCCTGATGGTCGAGAGAATGAAACGTTGAAAATAAATTAGTTGCCATGCTTTTCGAATGGTCAAAAGATATGGCACCATGATCTCACAGAACATTGATGACGAGAACTTCTGCAACCTCGATATGAAAATAAGCGCAAACAAGAAGTATTATTGTCACGTGGTCGTGACGTCGACGAAGGCAGCAGGGAACACGTCCGCGATGAAACGCTTTATTTGGCCGAACTTGTGGCCGAGAAACAAAGTCAAACTTCATCAATACACTGATAGCGGCGGACAGAGCGTCGACCGTCGATCAACTGACAAGCGGTGAAGCGCGTCGGCATTTAAACATGTGCGTCGAAAATTCCAGCGTTATCGCTGGCTGTCGTGCAAATTCTAGAATAAGCTCGAGTGGGCGCGTCTTGCGCGCAATCTTAACAAAACGATGTACAATGATCGCGAAGGTTCTCGAACAACGAGTCGCGGTTCGCGCTGAGCATTGCTGACAGTCTTTCTGGCCGAAAACCGAATACAGCAAAAGTGATAAAGAAAGGCACGTGACAATGCCCCCCTCTGAAAAAGCATCGTCCGGATGCTTAAAACAATAAATAACAAGAATAATGCAACGAAGTACAATGAACAATAAGCACAAGAAAGAAAGCACAATAATAAAGCAAAATGACAGTCCTCAGATTCGCTAACGTGCGTAGTATGGTTTGAGGCGCACGACATGGACGACTTCAGGTCATGCACGGCGCCGCGGAGAGTTCGTAGTGCCATCAGGGACAACATCGTAGTCGAGAGCGCCGAGGCGTCGAAGTACCCTGTACGGTCCGAAGTATCGTCGAAGAAGCTTCTCACTGAGTCCCCGTCGGCGTATTGGCGTCCATACCCGTACACGGTCACCGGGTTGGTATTCCATGTGGCGTCGTCGAAGGTTGTAGCGGCGGCTGTCAGTTGTCTGCTGGTTCTTGATCCGTAGGCGGGCGAGCTGTCGTGCTTCTTCGGCGCGCTGTAAGTAAGCGGCGGCGTCGAGATTTTCTTCGTCGGTGACGTTGGGTAGCATGGCGTCGAGCGTCGTCGCCAGGCTTCTTCCGTAGACCAATTTGTACGGCGTCATCTGCGTCGTTTCTTGGACGGGCGTGTTGTAAGCGAAGGTCACGTACGGAAGGACGGCGTCCCACGTCTTGTGCTCAACGTCGAAGTACAGTGTCAATTTTTATGAAAGGGAACACCGGAGCGCATGGCCTGCGCGCTCCGGCGGGTGCCGTAAGCTCCGTCATCCGACAGCTAACGAAAGCTTGCCCGCTTTTGGCGTCATCTATTGGCTAACAAAATAACGAATCATGGCTGGTTGAGAAGCGCCTTTAGATAACGCTGCCTCTCGGCTCGCGTTAAGGGCAATTCCTGCAGCTCGCGCAGTGCTGGCGCGCCACGCTCGATTTGTTGACAGGCAGACGACGCGCTGCCGGCATCGCCCGTTACGCGAGCCGAGATGCAGCGTTATCTAAAAGCGCTTCGCAACTGGCCAGGACATGTTATTTTGTTTGCCAATAGATGACGTCAAAGTGGGCAAGCTTTCGTTAGGTGTCGGTTGACGGAGCTGAAGGCAGCCGTCGCAGAGCGCAGGCCACACGTTCGCGTGTTCCCTTTCATAAAAATTGACACTGTACATGGCCAGCATGTCGGTGACGGTCTTATTTAGACGCTCGGTGAGGCCATTGGTCTGTGGGTGGTAGGCGGTGGTGCGGCTGTGGCTCGTCTCGCTGTATTTGAAGATCGCCTGAGTTAGGTCCGCAGTAAAGGCGGTACCTCTGTCTGTTATGAGGACCTCTGGGGCGCCGTGACGCTAGACGATGTGCTCCACGAACAACTTGGCTACCTCGACGGCACTGCCTTCGGATTACGACGAAGCTACGACGACTACCCGAACAGCTGAGCCAACCTTCGACGTAAACCCAAATCTTCCCGCTCGCCAACAGCAACAACTTCGATGCCTTCTGCAGAAAAACAAGGACTGTTTCTCGTCGTCATCGCGGGTCCGACAAACGCCCCTTGCTAAACACCGCATTATAACAGAAGAAAATGCTCGACCACTACGTCAGAGTCCCTACCGGGTTTCGACGCGGGAACGAGAGGCCGTGAAGAAGCAGGTCGACGAAATGCTACGCGACGACATGATCCAGCCGTCGAAGAGTCCGTGGGCATCCCCCGTGGTGCTATTGAAGAAGAAGGATGGGACTCTCCGTTTTTGCGTCGATTATCGTCGCCTGAACAAAATCACGCAGAAGGACGTGCATCCCCTTCCCCGGATAAACGACACCGCCGGATACGAATCCATGTCACCATGCCCTGAACGTGCTCGAGGATCAAGATATCATCCCGCCTCGCTCCAGCGTCATAATTCCCGTCAGCACCGAAAAAGCTCAAGACATCGAAGATGTCATCGAGAGCGATCAGCGTTTGCTACTAGACCGTGACATTTGCGTTGCAAGGGGCATTGCTCGGTTGCACGAAGGAAAAGGAAGCGTGATGCTAACGAACTTCAGCCAAGAATACAGACACCTGAGCAGGGAACACGTCCGAGATGAAACGCTTTATTTGGCCGAACTTGTGGCCAAGAAACTGAAAGTCAAACTACAGCAATACACTGATAGCGGCGGACAGAGCGTCGACCGTCGATCAACTGACAAGCGGTGAAGCGCGTCGGCATTTAAACATGTGCCGTCGAATATTCCAGCGTCATCGCTGGCTGTCGTGCAAATTCTAGAATAAGCTCGAGTGTGCGCGTCTACAAAACGATCTACAATGATCGCGAAGGTTCTCGAACAACGAGTCGCGGTTCGCGCTGAGCGTTGCTGACAGTCCTTGTGGCCGAAAACCGAATACAGCAAATGTGATAAAGAAACGCACGTGGTAATATTACCCACCCTGCTCCAACACGTGTGTGCATGTGAGAGAACCGTTTATAAATTACACAACCAGCATGACCTAATTCATGCAAGCCCGAGTCTCGCATCAAAACCACGCGAAAAGAGGCGTGTCCCTCCAGACACTGATTTTAGGCTGGGCTTCTTGGTAAATGATTTTTGGGGTGAACTGCTTAAGGGCACGGGATGAAACACCACGACGACAACAAGGACAACAAGGAAACGAAGACGATAGGACAAGCGCTTCGTTCCTTTGTTGTCCTTGTTCTCGCCCCGCTATTTTATTCTCTGCTATGAATATGAACTGGCTAGCGCTCATCAGGTTGTTACCAATGCACAAGGGCGAAACAACAAAGGTGCGTTCGCATTTGCTAGCTTTACTATCTTGTTTTTGCACATAAGTTCTCTCGAAGTTTGAGCTGGGCATTTTCTTGGTCCTGCGGATTCTTAAAATAGAACAGTGCAAAGAAACAAACACGCCTGCTGTTTATTTCTTATGTCTTCCAAATGTCATTTCAGAGCAACATAAAAGCCACAAAAAAGCCGGGGGGAGGGCAAGGGGCTAGCGCTTTCTTGCACCCCCCCCCTTCCATCCCAATTAGTGTGATCGGCGGCGACGTAAATTGAGAGCATGTCGCCGAGCGGTGCAGTTACAGCGTTCGGTTAGGCCATTTGTCTGCGGGTGGTAACCCAGGCAGCACGCCGCCATTGGACCGATCTTGGCCCAACGTCGGCAAATGACGGCAGCAATATTGGCCCCACGTCGGCAAATCACGCTCGTGCTACGTTCACCCACATCGCCCCGACGTCGGCTAGCCGCCGTTGGGCCGATGCGGGCTTGCCGGCTTCGGGCCGACGTGGGCTAGCCAGCGTCGGTCCGAGACGGGCCTGCCGTTATTGAGCCGATGATGGCAAGCCGTCGTTGGGCCTATGTATGCTAGCCGATGCTGGCGATGTGTCGGCCCCGCCGACGTCGGGTAGCCGCCGGCGTGACCGTGTACACCCATTATTATGTTTTAGCACTGGCGGCTTACCGTGCGTTAAGTACTGTAGTACTGTACCGTCGTGGTCTGCACGTAGCTAGTTTATATGGGGACACCAGCGGTAGTTGCTCGATGCGTAAAGTAACTTGATCAGGCAGGCTGATACACGTGTTATAAAGTAAAATGGCTGCGTGCCGACCACGGCAGTTCGGTATTACTGTGGTTACTGTACTGTAAGTCAGCAGCGCTAAAATAGACTCTTCGCGGCCCAACGGCATTCATCGACTACCATTGGTACCATATTCGAAAAATGCTTCCTAATTAGAACGACTGCTCTACTGATGTCTTAGTGTGCGATTAAGACCCACAATTCTGTCGACGTGCAAGGCCGAGAACGAAAGCCAATATTGTCTTTAACACAACTAAATTGATGAAAGGCCTGCAGCACCAACTACGCATGCGTCTGAGAAATTAAGGAGCAACACATTTGCAAGGTGATAAACACAAATTTATTCACAGATATTGCCACGCGCGTTTCTTTATCACTTTTGCTGTATTCGGTTTTCGGCCACAAAGACTGTCAGCAACGCTCAGCGCGAACCGCGCCTCGTTGTTCAAGAACCTTCGCGATCATTGTAGATCGTTTTGTTAAGATTGCGCGCAAGACGCGCACACTCGAGCTTATTCTAGAATTTGCACGACAGCCAGTGATAACGCTGAAATATTCGACGGCACATGTTTAAATTCCGACGCGCTTCACCGAATGTCAGTTGATCGACGGAAGACGCCCTGTTCGCCGCTATCATTGTACAGCGTGCATTGCTGTAGTTTTAGTTCTCATTTTCCGGCCACAAGTTCGGCCAAATAAAGTTTCATCCTACAAACGCCGACTGCTGTGTTCGTCGGCGTCACGACCACGTGACATCTGGTGGAGGTGCTGCTTCTTCCATGATCCGGACGCCCCCGCGAAGCGCTGACCCAAGCCCAAGCCGCGAGGAGGACGACGGCAAAGAAAACTCGGATCGTCGAACAAGCCGCAGGCAGAAGGGACTGCAGCCAGAGTACGGGATCCTTCCCGAAAACACCAGGCAGCCCCAGGTCCCAACACCGACCGCAGCGACGATGACCGACCCCGTGCAGCCTGCGCCGATACTTCTCCGGCAGCCCAAGGAGCCGCCAACTTTCCGCGGGTCGTCATTCGAAGACCCGGAAACCTGGCTCGAGACCTTCGAAAGGGTCTCAGCGTTCAACAACTGGGACTCCGAGGACAAGCTGCGCCACGTCTACTTTTCACCTGGAAGATGCAGCAAGGACCTGGTTCGAGAATCGGGAGTCGACGCTTCGAAGCTGGGACGCCTTTCGCAGCGCTTTCCTGGAGACATTCACAAGCGTCGTCCGAAAGGAAAGGGCCGCAGCCTTGCAGGAGACACGGGTCCAACTTCCAAATGAAAGCGTGGCCATCTTTGCAGAGGAAATGACCCTGCTATTTCGCCAGGCTGACCCTGCCATGCCCGAGGACAAGAAAGTCCGCTTCCTCATGCGAGGGGTAAAACAAGAGCTCTTCGCTGGTCTGATGCGGAACCCACCTTCGACAGTCCAAGAATTCGTCTCGGAAGCGACGACGATTGAGAAGACGATGGAAATACGAACCCGCCAGTACAATCGCCGCGCGATTGAAGACAGCCCAGCTGTTCATGCCCTCGCCTCCGACGACCTGCGCGAAACGATCCGCGCGATCGTTCGGGAGGAACTGCGCAAGCTATTACCCTCACCACAGCCTCAAGTGGACTCGATCGCAGAGGTCGTTCGATCAGAAATCCAGAAGTCGCTGGGCAACCTTGAACCACCACTGCCCCAGCCGCAAGCCATGAACTACGCTGCTGCAGCCCGACGCAACGCCCCCCTCCTCGCCCACGTCAAGACGCCGCGCCGCCCCAGCAGTCCCGCCGTCAGGCACCACCGCCGCCGCCACCGACGTCATACCGCCCACCAGCCGGCCAGCGATACACGCTAAGGAAGACCGACGTTTGGCGCGCCCCTGACAACCGCCCGCTCTGCTACCACTGCGGGGAGGCCGGCCACACGTACCGCCGCTGTCAGTACCGACAGATGGGGCTTCGAGGATTCGCCGTCAACGCGCCGCGCCCACAGCAAGGCGAACGGCCTCGCGACATCGACGACTACCTCACCGGAACAGAGTGGCAAGAACGACGACCTTCCCGCTCGCCTTCACCGGGCCGCTACATGTCACCGCACCGCCGGCAATACACTGGCCCAAATCGGGGCCGGTCGCCTAGCCCGTATCCAGGAAACTAAGGGCAGCAATCGATGGAGGTGCGGTTGCTGTACGACGAACTACCGAAGATCCTCCGCCGCCGACGACCGAACGAAGCCCTAACGTCGAAACTTCACGGCCTGAGGAAGACCTGACGACGCCACGTCGAAGCAGCGGAACAAACCGACGCAGCCGTGACCCGACGCCGCGACCCAACCGCAAGGCAAGACGACGAACTAGCGACCTCGACGTTCTCATTGACGGCCACAACGTCACCGCTCTCGTGGACACTGGAGCCGACTATTGCGTCATCAGTGGGCCTTTCGCCACGAAGTTGAAGAAAGTTAAGACTGCTTGGGAAGGCCCCGAAATCCGTACCGCTGGAGGCCATCTAATAACGCCGTCTGGAGTCTGCACAGCAAGAGTAACAATCAATAATCGCACGTATCTTGCGAGTTTCGTAATCTTGCAACACTGCTCCAGGGACGTCATACTTGGCATGGATTTCTTAAACCATCATGCCGCCGTCATTGACTTAAGAACCAAGTCGATAACCCTATCGTCGGACAAAACGACACCGCCGGATACGAATCCATGTCACCATGCCCTGAACGTGCTCGAGGATCAAGTTACCATCCCGCCTCGCTCCAGCGTCATAATTCCCGTCAGCACCGAAAAAGCTGAAGACATCGAAGGTGTCATCGAGAGCGATCAGCGTTTGCTACTAGACCGTGACATCTGCGTTGCAAGGGGCATTGCTCGGTTGCACGAAGGAAAAGGAAGCGTGATGCTAACGAACTTCAGCCAAGAATACAGACACCTGAGCAGGAACACGACGATTGCATACATCGAAGAAATCTTGGCCGTCAGCGATGCATTTGCCTTCTCGGATTACGACGAAGCTACGACGACTACCCCAACAGCTGAGCCACCCTTCGACGAAAAACCCAAATCTTCCCGCTCGCCAACAGCAACAGCTTCGATGCCTTCTGCAGAAAAACAAGGACTGTTTCTCGTCGTCATCGCGGGTCCGACAAACGCCCCTTGCTAAGCACCGCATTATAACAGAAGAAAATGCTCGACCACTCCGTCAGAGTCCCTACCGGGTTTCGACGCGGGAACGGGACGCCGTGAAGAAACAGGTCGACGAAATGCTACGCGACGACATCATTCAGCCGTCGAAGAGTCCGTGGGCATCCCCCGTGGTGCTAGTGAAGAAGAAGGATGGGACTCTCCGTTTTTGCGTCGATTATCGTCGCCTGAACAAAGTCACGAAGAAGGACGTGTATCCCCTTCCCCGGATTGACGACACCCTGGATCGATTACACAACGCAAAGTACTTTTCGTCGATGGACCTCAAGACCGGTTACTGGCAAATAGAAGTCGACGAGAGAGACCGAGAAAAGACTGCCTTTATAATGCCAGACGGCCTGTTTGAGTTCAAGGTCATGCCTTTTGGTCTTTGCTCGGCACCTGCGACTTTTCAACGGGTTATGGATACAGTACTGGCCGGCTTGAAGTGGCAGACGTGCCTCGTGTACTTGGACGACGTCGTTGTGTTTTCCTCACACTTCGACGAACACCTTCGGCGCCTTGAAGCTGTACTTCAAGCAATCAAGACCTCCGGACTCACTTTGAAGCCTCAAAAGTGCCGCTTCGCGTACGAGGAGCTCTTGTTCTTGGGTCATGTGATCAGCAAGGATGGTGTTCGCCCGGACCCGCGGAAAACAGCTGCCATCGCTGACTTCCCGACGCCCACCGACAAGAAGGCCGTACGCCGTTTTCTCGGCTTGTGCGCCTATTACAGACGTTTCGTCAAGGAATTTTCACGGATCTCCGAGCCACTGACGCAACTCACGAAGGCCGACGTCGAATTCAGGTGGGAAACGTCGCAAGTTCAGGCATTTCAACAATTGAAACGACGCCTGCAGACGCCTCCGATACTTGCGCATTTCGACGAGCACGCCGATACGAAAATCCACACCGACGCAAGCAGTGTAGGACTCGGCGCCGTCCTTGTGCAGAAGACCGACGGATTGGAAAGGGTCATCAGTTATGCTAGCCGGTCTCTATGAAAGGCAGAAATCAACTATTCCACAACAGAAAAGGAGTGTCTGGCCATCATCTGGGCTACATCAAAGTTTCGCCCCTACATCTACGGCCGGCCCTTCAAAGTTGTGAGCGACCACCACGCCTTGTGTTGGCTAGCCAACTTGAAGGACCCTTCAGGTCGCCTCGCACGGTGGAGCCTAAGACGTCAAGAATTCGACGTTACAGTCGTTTACAAGTCCGGAAGAAAACACTCCGACGCCGACTGTTTGTCTCGTGCCCCCGTCGACGCACCGCCGCAGGACGACCACGATGATGACTGCTTCTTGGGAACCATAAGTGCCGACGACTTCGCTGAACGACAGCAAGCCGACCCGGAACTCAGGGGCCTTGTGGAATACCTCAAGGGCAGGACCACCGTGTTCCAAAAGTATTCAGGCGGGGATTGGCGTCATTTCTCTTGAAAAACGACGTCCTCGTAAAGAAGAACTTCTCTCCGGCCCGGGCCGACTACCTCATCGTTGTACCTTCGGCACTGCGACCAGAGGTTCTGCAGGCCCTGCACGACGACCCGGCGGCGGGCCACCTCGGCTTTTCCCGCACGCTCGCGAGGATACAGGAAAAATACTACTGGCCACGCCTTCCTGCCGACGTCGCCCACTACGTTAAGACTTGCCGAGATGGTCAGCGACGGAAGACACCGCCGACTAGGCCAGCGGGGCTTCTGCAGCCAATCGAACCACCTCAACGGCCGTTCCAGCAAATCGGGATGGACCTACTGGGGCCGTTCCCGACGTCGACTTCCGGCAACAAGTGGATCGTCGTAGCAACTGACTACCTCACCCGTTACGCCGAGACAAAGGCCTTGCCCAAAGGCAGTGCCGCCGAGGTAGCCAAGTTCTTCGTGGAGCACATCGTCTTGCGTCATGGCGCCCCAGAGGTCCTCATAACAGACAGAGGTACCGCCTTTACGGCGGACCTAACTCAGGCGATCTTCAAATACAGCGAGACGAGCCACCGCCGCACCACCGCCTACCACCCACAGACCAATGGCCTCACCGAGCGTCTAAATAAGACCATCGCCGACATGCTGGCCATGTACGTCGACGTTGAGCACAAGACGTGGGACGCCATCCTTCCGTACGTGACCTTCGCTTACAACACGGCCGTCCAAGAAACGACGCAGATGACGCCCTACATGTTGGTCTACGGAAGAAGCCCGGCGACGACGCTCGACGCCATGCTACCCAACGTCACCGACGAAGAAAATCTCGACGCCGCCGCTTACTTACAGCGCGCCGAAGAAGCACGACAGCTCGCCCGCCTACGGATCAAGAACCAGCAGACGACTGACAGCCGCCGCTACAACCTTCGACGACGCCACATGGAATACCAACCCGGTGACCGTGTATGGGTATGGACGCCAATACGCCTACGGGGACTCAGTGAGAAGCTTCTTCGACGATACTTCGGACCGTACAGGGTACTCCGACGCCTCGGCGCACTCGACTACGAGGTTGTCCCTGATGGCATTACGAACTCTCAGCGGCGCCGTGCACGACCTGAAGTCGTCCATGTCGTGCGCCTCAAACCATATTACGCACGTTAGCGAATCCGAGGACTGTCATTTTGCTTTATTATTGTGCTTCCTTTCTTGTGCTTATTGTTTATTGTACTTTGTTGCTTTATTCTTATTATTTATTGTTGCATGCATTGGCCTGTTCTGTTTTAAGCATCGGGACGATGCTTTTTCAGAGGGGGGCATTGCCACGTGCGTTTCTTTGTCACTTTGGCTGTATTCGGTTTTCGGCCACAAAGACTGTCAGCAACGCTCAGCGCGAACCGCGCCTCGTTGTTCGAGAACCTTCGCGATCATTGTAGATCGTTTTGTTAAGATTGCGCGCAAGACGCGCACACTCGAGCTTATTCTAGAATTTGCACGACAGCCAGCGATAACGCTGGAATATTCGACGGCACATGTTTAAATGCCGACGCGCTTCACCGCTTGTCAGTTGATCGATGGACGACGCCCTGTTCGCCGCTATCATTGTACAGCGTGCATTGCTGTAGTTCTAGTTCTCATTTTCCGGCCACAAGTTCAGCCAAATAAACAGTTTCATCCTACAAACGCCGACTGCTATGTTCGTCGGCGTCACGACCACGTGACAATATGAACACACGCCAGCAGTTCCGGAATAATTATGCCATAAAGGAATATCGAAACATGTATAGATACCACAGCCAACATCTAAAACAACCCCACAGCCACCGTATTCCTCAAAAAAAAGCAGGACAAACCTAATCGAGAATGGGGTCAGGCGCAAAATCATAGGCGTGAGCAGGGTTCCTCTTCAGAGGGGGGGGGGTCGAAGGTTCATCGCGGCGCCCCCTCCCCCTCCCTATTAAGTCAATGTGTTTGGCACACCTTGCGCCCACCTCTTCTTAGGTGACTACGGGGGCCGGCCGCCCCCCTGCCCCACTGTGCGCACACCTGTGCGAAGAGTTACAATCTCTTCAACGTTATGCGCGGCACATTCACTATATATATTGAAAGAACTAGAACGGGCAAAAATAGGAATAAAAATTAACGAAGAATATCTTAGCTACTTCCGTTTTGCGGACGATATCGCGCTTTTCAGTAACGACGGTGCCGAATGACGAAACAAATTCTGGAGATGTAAATGAAGGCAGCATTAAAGTGGGATTAAAGACGGACCCGAAGAAAAGAAAGATAATGTTAGGCGGCGTGCCCAAAAAGCGAGATTAAGAATGGCAACTAGACCAGAAGATTGTGTATACGCGTGAGCTAATTACGAGCAGAGGAGCACCCCCCCCTCCCGACGTTTATTAAATTCACCAAGGAACGGTAGGCATTCGCAACACATGACTGGCAATTAAATTAGCGTTATCCTTTCAGCGGAAATTGCAGTTTTTTCAGTGATACCTTAAGGGCCAAAAAGATGGATAAACTGCACGCGACGCGAAAAACATTGCGAGCGGTACCACAAGATCCCATGAACTCTACATCTAAACAAGATAGACACGCACGCATTCCTAATCTAAAGGTAAGATTGTAACAGAAAGGAATCGTGCATAAAAACCACTCACGTGTGCCCGTTGGATCGCTAAAAACACGAGCGAATAAAAAATGCAAGCGCACCATATCAGAATACACAAAACACGATGGTCAATAGAAAATGCGCGATAAGAAGAGAACAAAAATCTGATGACACGCAACAGTAGTGAACACGTGGCCTTATATGAGTTGAGCGAGTTCAACGTGGAAGCAGGGGGCCACTGGTTTCTCGCTGCGGTGATCTTTGCCGAAAACAATGCCGGAATCCTGCCGCGTATCCGTCTCGTGCACGATTTTGACTTTCAACCACACATGTCCACACACCGCACTTCTTGAAGAATTCTGCTGGTCGGAGTGAAAGAAACCTGCTCCCGCAGCTACGATTGTCCCTCCGTCGGGACGGCTACCCTACCCTGCCTGGTCAAGCGAGTTTCGCGACAATGACGCTGAACGAGGGGAAGGGAGGGAGGGGGGGTAGAGGTTGAAGAAGACGAAAAAAAATTCGAATTCTCCCTTTTTGAAAGCACGGCTCAGCCTACCACAATGGTGTGCGATCCCCCCAGCATGTCTATGGGCATGCCGTTTGAGAAAGGCGTTCGTCGAATTTTCAATGCATCACTTGTTGCCACATGTCGCTACATGAAAACTTTGCGTACACCACGTTGGAGCCGCATTTTTTATCGTATTTCACGTGCCATAATAATAATTTGATGCGGCTGTTTCTAGAAGCACGTGGGAAGCAATCGTTGAGCGAGATTTTTACTTGAGAAAGATATGTCACAAAATGGACGGCAACGAAGTGCAAATACAAACTGACAAACACGTCGCAAACACGTGTTTGTCAGTTCGTTAAATATGGTCAGCCGGCTAGTTGATTTGGAAACATTCAAACGGCAAAACGTGTCTTCACTTCGCCCGGTCTTTTTTGCACCATACCTATTTTTCTCAAGTATTGAACCAACTAGCTCAGCAACACGCCTTGCTGAGCTTTTTACTATTTTCATAAAGTAAAATTATGTAGCATCACTGAAGCAAATGCGCTTGTTACGCTTCACCCAAACACGCGCGTGAGTAAATACGTGTAAACACAGAGATCGGAAACTGTCCGTGTAGTATATGAGCGCTCGCGCCACACATTCAGCGGCTGAAAGGATATAGCTCGCTATAAATATGATGACAGGCTTGATTTATGCACAGAATTACTACTGACATTACTCAGTTATCAAACACGCTTTTTCTTAAACCGACTTCCGCATCTGAAGTAATTACGCTATTCGGTAGAATAAAAAATAGTCGGAGCTGTGATCCAGACGGCATACAAACGCGACCAATAAAGTATGTATTAGACCTCATAGCGGAAGTGCAAGCACATATGTACAGCTTAGTGTTATCAACAGGTATTTTCCCAACCAACGTGCAACTAGCGAAAGTTACTGCAATATATAAGTCTGGAGATAAAAACAACTTAAGCAATTATCGCCCAATATCTATACTACCAGTTTTCTCAAAATGCCTTGTGAAAATAATAAACGGCATAATTGAGAGTTTCTCGAGAAAACACAATCTAATAACCGAATGCCAATATGGTTTCAGAAAGAAACTTTCAAGAGAAAGTGCCTTACTAGCACAGAAAGAAATCATACTTTGAAATATCGAAAAAAAAAACACTTTTGACACTTGCATTGTATTTGGACTTTAGTAAAGCCTTTGATCGCGTATCTCATGAACTGTTGTTAAATAAATTAGAATGCTATGGATTTAGGGGAATTCAAACTAGTTCAGTCATATCTGATTGCACGGTCTCAGTATGTTGAGATAAATTGCTTCAAATCGAGCACACAACCAATTAAAACCGGGGTACCACACGGTAGTATTCTGGGGGCCTGTATTGTTTTTATACTACATAAATGATATAGTCATAACTGGTGAAAATTGCAACTTCATAATATATGCTGATGACTGCACATTATTTTTTACTGGAAAAGATTTTAGTACTCTCGAGGCTTTGGCGGCCAACGCCTGTTATAAGCTTCGTGATTGGTCTACCAAGAACAATTTAATGTTAAATGAATCAAAAACAAAATGTGTCCTCTTCCGAGCTCTCGGCATATCCCTGCAGGTACCAAATTATGTTACCCTAGGCCCATACAAAATTGCAGTGACAAAATCGATTAAGACGCTTGGAGTGGTTTTTAATGAACATATATCCTGGAATGAGCATACAGACCATATTAGCTTAAAGTTGAGACGCGTGGTTGGCACTTTAAATCGTTGTCGACGTCTTTTGCCCGTTACTATAAAGCGAATTATATATCAGGCTCTTTTCCATGCCCACTTGAACTACTGCGCTTTAGTTTGGGCAAACACTACGTCGACAAATTTAAATAAGCTAAAATTACTTCAAAAAAGAGCGATCAGGGCAATAGAAAACATACCATACCTTGAACACACAGGACAACTTTTTGTTAAACATAAAATTGTTATGGCTAACGACATATACAAATTCAGGTTGTTACAATCCTACATTAGCGCAAACAGAGGGAAACTCGACGCATTTCTGACACTTGCAAATCTTGAACATGCTCAAAGCATTTACTTTAATCGATATAAACCCCCGTGGAAGATTCCGTTATCTCGCACAAATTACGGCACCCAAAGGCTCAGTCACATGTTGCCAACTATACTCAATTCATATGAGCAGCAAGACATAAAAATCGACAAATTAAACACTATCGATGTACAAACACTATTTTTGTAGGTTTGCATTGTTTACATAGGTCACTCTGTGTTGCTTTGCATCATTTTTTTGTACCTTTTTTGTGTACCTCATTGTGTACCTTTCTTATGTACAAAAGCGATGATACACACTCTACGAATTATTGTGTTCATGTGTTTATGAAATATTTATTTTTTTGTATACCTTGGCCTGTCATTTACTTCGCCTTTTGCTTGTATTATTACTTGCTTTATTTTATTTATTTTTTTCAATTATTGTATTTTGTTTTTACCCTGTCATTGCTGACCAAGGGTGGACGGTGCTTAGTCAAGCTGCAATAACTGCAGCTTTTTTGCCGTCCCCCCATTTTTCGCCATTGTATCTGTTTTGGTGAAAAATAAACACTGATGATGATGATGACTGTCAATGGAGCCGAATGAAAAGAAGTAACAATATGCTGGTCTTCCATTTCAGCTGTTACTGTGGCGCAAGTTCCTGGGTATTTTTTTCTCAGGGTATTTGTTTAATCTGAAAGTGCACTTAACTATGACAGGCAACGAGGCTAGTTTTCCTAAGAAATGCGAAACCTTATATAAAATTCCCGGTTGGTAGGAGCAGTAGCCGCGACAATGTCGGGACTACCATTACACAGACTCGCCACCTGTGCACAGGGCTGCGCTCAATCAGGTTAGCTTGGCTACAGAAACACCGTGGCTAGTTCAGCTGAAGAAAAATTGGCCGCGTATCCGCGTGATTGGCTGCCAATGTCGTCTAAAGACGATAGAAGAGGCGCTGCGTGAGATATGGACGCCATCTGCAATACGTCGGGAAACATGAGTGCTGTGTTGCGGGCTGGTAGTCCCGGCGCAGCAGCAGGCGAAGAACGGCCGTGACCAACGCGACCGGCGGGGGCGCCAGCCAGCCCGAACACGCGGTTGGCGCGAAACACCGAAGCAGGAGAAACGTCCGCACTCAACGAGTACTCTCCACATACTGTTTTCTTTACACGTCACATGGGTAAAACACGAATGCCAGAGCAGCGTCCCATGGCATTCGTAGAGTGCAATACTGAACCGAAACCGAAATGCTAGAAGAAAATGTCGTTATTGTGTAGCGATTGGTGTAGCCCTTAATTCTGCGCTAAATGCAGATCCACCTCTGTGGAGCGGGAGGAAGTGCTTCGCACAGTACCCAGCAATTCCATTTCGAAGAGTTGCCACTACTCCGTTAACTAAACCATCGATGACGTCAATGTTTTAGGGAAGCATGTAGGGCTTCCCCGGTACCAGCACAATCGTGTTAGGGAGAATCCCAATCTTGGTGTGCGACATGCACTCTACTTTTAGGGGCGAAGCTCCTTAAAGCGGCACCCGTTCGTCCCTCGTAGTCGTAGTGCGTAACCAGTCGTAACGCTAGTACCAGATCTTGACCTCCAAGGTGGTGCCGGTGGGAGATTTTTCCTGTGCGTTGTAAACAATAAAAAATTCGCAGCGTGCGCGTTAACTAAAAGCCGAATTCTTCTGTCTCTCATTCCCCATTAGCAGCCATTGGCATGTTCCAGTAGGAAACGTTAGTAGAAGTAGAAGTGTAAGTATTAGCTAAAAGCCGACTTCTTCTGTCTCTCATTCCCATTAGCAGCCATTGTTTCCCTCCAAGGTAGTGCCTGGTGAGATTTCTTCTGTGCGTGATTAAACAATAAAATTTTGTTGAAAACGCCGTTGATTGATGAAATAAATCAACGAAAGACGCCACATGCTTTCTAAAGCAATGGTTTTCTAAACAATGAACATTCACAGCGTACATGTAAAATTAAAGTGAGCTGCAAGTCGTCATAACTCATCGAACCTTTAGTATAAACGCGCCCGATCTCACGTCGGTGATGATGTAGTGGGCAGAATTCACGGAAGATTCACGGTTTACCGATGAACCTCCACAGCTTCGCCCACTCATCATCATTCACTCCGTGGATATGCTGTGATTTTTTTGATGCACGTTATCGATTTCCTGCTTGTTACGGCGGTTGAGGCACGTGTCGTCTGCAGAGAGTTCCGTCGGCTTGTTTCCCCGTTCACATGTAGCCTCGGAGAAGCGCCGGTGTGAGGAGAAATCGTGCGCTCTGCAAAATAATATATGCACACATTCTCTCGTGTGTTTGATTATTTCTCTGAGTTTCTCTGAGCTTTCATTCATTTCATCTGTTTATCCAAGTTCAACTGTTTATCCAAATTACACGTCACCTCGAATAATTCTAGCAGTGTCACATGCTACTCTGAGTGACGTAACAACACCAATGTCTACCTAGAGGAGCCATGTCAACGCACCGATAACTATGTAGGCCATTCCTTGCTCTACGTCATAGCCTCCGTCTTGGGACAGGCGCCCGTGAGAGGAACGGCAAGCGGCGTTCAGCTTGAAGTTTGATCCATTTCCGCAACGCGTATCATTGCAAATTTGGGCAGACGTGATCGCGGACGCCCAGTGTATGCATGTGCTCGTCACCTTCGTCTTCAAGTGCTGAACGCGATAATGTAATCGGGCTGGTGCGCATCGCCTTCTCAATTGCTAAACCCTGGCTTCGGTTCTCGGTGGACGCCTCAACCACGGCGTAAGGATACGAATGAGTGTGCGCGTTACATTGGTCGTTTCAAAGTATCCCGGAATTCCTACTGGAAATACAGTCGTTAAGTGCCCACTGCGCCATAGTTATTCATTTTGCGAATCAGCGAAGGGCTCGCTACGCGTCCGCAAGAAAGCACGCAAAACAACGCACCTGTTCACTTTTTTTATACATTTCCTCATGATGATGACTAAGCATATCTGGGCTCTTTCTAATGGGTGGGCTTTTAAACAGCCACTCTTTGCGCAATCCATATGTTTTGACACCTGGTGTTATTCGGCGCTTCTGCCGCGCAACATTAGATGCCTTAAGGACAACTCCACCACACGCCTTGCATTACATGACACTTATATAGCGTTTTTTTTAATGCGATAGCAATTTTGCGTTCCTGGTGTTTTCTATCACGCAACCCTCCTAATTTTCTTTCAACTCTAAAGCTGCCCTTGAGACGCGCACGACAAAGTGGCCCTTTTCCTTATCCAATCGTGATGTGAAAAGAAAAAAAAAAGGTCACTCCACGCGCCACAGTTTCCAAGAAAAAGAAATATCTTCAAGAAATTGCATGGCTATGTGGTAGGACACCTGCTGGTCACGCAGACGTCCTCGATTCGATTCTCGCTACGAGCAAAGCTTTTTTATTATTTATTGTATTTGCATCTTTTCGGAGTTTTCGTCACGGACAACATGATGATTTTTCGCTCACAACCAACGACGAGGTCGCCGGAATTTCTGCGAAACGAGCTTTATAACGCTGTGGCGTTAAAATGCTCAGACCTGGTGAGGGGGCCATTTAAACGTACGAGTGTTTTCGACTAACTTCTTCAACTTGGAAGCAAGGTTCTCGTAAATTCCAATGGCGCCACTACTATGGGAAAGTGGTAAGCTGGTTTAGCAATAACGTAACCTATTTCGAGTAACTTCTGCTGAAACAACTGGACGTAGCAGGGAGTGTCATTGCACATGGAGCCGCCTCAGTCATGTAATCTGCACACTTGCTATGTCACACAACCCCCTTTGATACTCTGAGGAGTTATGTCATTCTTTCTACTCGCTTAAAAAAGCTATAATACTCACACTAGAACATGCGAAACGTGATGGACGACAACCACTCACGGTTTATGTCTTTATTCTAAGTTGTTAGCTTCTATAAAAACTTCAATATCGTTGCCTAATAGGTTTCCTTACAGTACACGCTGGACAGTGTAAATTCAAATCACGCGCCTGAAAGTAAAATAAATTTTGGCGATGTGGCTACCGAGACACGTGAAGCACTTTCGGGAATTTTACACACAAAAGGGAGACCGTGACATCCACGCTTACAAGGCCTTCGCAGATTTCAGGGAAATAAACCTTTACCAGATGACAAAGAATTCACCCCACCTCCCCGAAGGGAATCGTGACGAAATGCGAATGCATTTCTTTGGGCGCGAGTGTGCGGCGAAGTAATTATATAACGAATGACGAGACGGTGATTTGTAGGGTAACCATTTATTTACCGCCTGTTTGTGTTATCGTTGCACTTGACGGCCACGATCACTGCCTTGTGGTCGGTAAAGTGCACGGTCAGAGGGTCTTTGAGAAGCATGCGGGCGTCACAGTTTCGGGTAAAGACTAGATCAATGCAAGTACCGTGAATGGCTGTGGGGCAGAGTTCCGATGCGGTAGAGGCACACTGCATAGAGTGCTTGGCGCGCATGTACTCGACAAGCCACTGTCCACTCATCTTTCGCACGTCGACGTTAAAATCACCAACCAAGACAACGCGGTCAGAGCTTTTGGAGCGCGCACAGACACTTTACATGGCCGCATCGAGCTGCGCGGCAACGGCGTCTCGGGCGAGGTTGGGCGCGAGGTACACGGTCACCACAAAGACTCCGCCTCCAGTGTAGGCGAGTATGCACATGTCCTCGTACGGAGCGAAAGCCGGCGAACGGGTCGAGAGAGAGTAGAGCGCGCGCTCCGCTCCATTTATATACGTTTGCGAGAGAGCGAACGGGAGAGTGGGTCGCCCGCCGAGAGGAGAAGCGGTGAAGCATGCGCCTACCCTCGCCCACACATTCCCGCAAACGCGGGAGCTCCGCGGAGCTCCCTCAATACGAGCGCCCTCATGCGCCCGTGCGCGCTCCTCCTCTCCACTCACTCTCCGCTGATCAGCCCGCACCACCTGCTCCGGTTGCTAGGGGCGAGGAGGAACGCGCGCGCTCGCAGCTGTTGCTATGGGAGAGGGGGGCGGGAGCGGAGATACCGCGGACGCCGCACGGCGCCTGACATAGCTCGACTAAGAAATGCATTCGCATTTAAAAGAATTTGTACTGGTCGGAGACACCGATCCGGTAACCCCAAGCTTCTGGGATGCTTTCTCTCTCACTTGAGAAAACGATCAGGGCAGAAGAAGGCAGGCAAAGGCGAATGATTCGACAACACGTACCAGGGAAATGAATATGGCAATTGAGCACAGTGAAAGTCCGGAATACGAAAGAAGCTTTGTGAAAGGGAACTGATTTAAACTACGCGTTTGTTTAAACACATTTTGTGCAATAAAGCAACAATATGGGGCTTTTTTTCTTCTTTCTTTTTTTGTTTTAGAGCGGAAGTGCTATGCTTTTTGTTATGCCGTTACGAGTTCGCAAAAGCTATCATCATCATGAATGACCTCTACAGTTCTAGCACGTGCAACGCAGTAACTCGGCCGGCGCGTGATCTCTACGTCTTCTTCATCTTCTGCCTTGCTGCCCGAATAGCTGCGCCCGGCGCGCACTCTTCAACCTGCGGCGATTTGTCCGGCGTAGGATGCAAGGACTCGGATCGGCTACAGAACGAGTAAAGAGCGAGAAAAAAACTCAGCAAAAGAAAGAGACAGAGATAAACAAAAAAATGCCCCCACCTCCCCGAAGGAATTGCGAGGAAATGCGAATGCATTTCTTGCGCCGAGAGTACACGGCGTAGTAATTTTAATGGCGTAAAGCTGGACACATCGACGCGCTCAAGTGTCTCCCTCTTGGGCGCCTCTTTCAACGAACGCTGCCTACGTGCGTTCGTAATCACCTCAGGGATGTTGCCACGGCCTCCAATGCAGCACAAACGCGTTTATAACGCGCTGTTTTTAGGCTGTGCCAAGGCAGCACGAACGCTACAAACGCGTTTCAAACGCACTGCATTGAGGCGGTGGCGCAGGGAGGAGAGAGAGCGAACGGCGAGAGAAGGAGCGGCGAAGCAATGCACCTACCCTCTCCACACACGCGGGAGCTCCGCCGAGCCAATGCCACCTAGAAAAAAATTTGCGCTGGCCGAGCTCCCGCGATGCGAGCGCCCTCACACGCCATAGCGCGCACCCCCTCTCCACTCACTTTCCGCTACTCCACCCGCACCACCTGCTCCGGTTGCTAGGGGCGAGAATGGGAGAGTGAGTGAGAGCGGAGAGGCGCTCGGACAACGCCGGATGCCTTACATAGCCCGACTAAGAAATGCATTCGCATTTAAAAGATAAAAGGAAAAAGAGAGAAAAATGAGAAGAAAGATGGAGCAGCGATTCTCGCTGTCACGCATTACAGATACTTAGGTGTCATTATTGACCGCAACCTATCTTGGTCGAAGCACGTCACGGCGCTACGGACCAAGCTAGTCAGCTTTGTAGACGTGCTTCGTGTTGTAGCAGTAGTAAGATGGGGCCCCCCTGAGAAAAGCCTTCTGCAGTTATACCAGGCATTCTTTGTGGGATATCTACGTTGCAGCTCACCTGTGCTTTCACGTATGCATACAACGTGCATTCGTACGTTAAAGAGCCTTCAAGCGCGAGCACTCCGGACATGCCTAGGCCTCCCGCAATGTACTACAACATCAGGCACCACTGAAGAGTCACGCACCTAACCTATAGAGATTTACTTGTCTTGTCAACCTCTTCGAGTGCACCTTCGGCTGCTGACCAGGCATGCGCACCACCATTTGTCTTCACTGCAGACGAACTGACCAGGCTGCGCCTACTCAGAATGCGTCAGTACTTACAGGCGTACCATTCCTGCAGGTTTTGCGCCAACCGTCATCCTTGAAGTGCCACTGTGGACACTGCGTAAACCACTGGTGTGCCTTCATATACCTGCAGGGGCGTAGCCAAGGGGGGGGGGGTTGGGGGGGTTCAAACCCCCCGAAATTTTTTCAGTTTTGCTTGCGTATATAGGCACGCACACATACAAACGCACGCACGAACATACATAAGGTATGGTTGAACCCCCCCCGAAAAAAAATTTCTGGCTACGCCCCTGTATACCTGGGATTCAGATGAAATCACGTGTTGCTTGTGCTGGCCTCAAGCAACTCACCTTGACATACTTGACTGAGCGATACAAAGACACTGTGCACGTACACTAATGGGTATGTGACTCCGCGCGTTTCGACTGCCGCTTTTGGGATCCCTCAACTCGATATTTCGCGGCAGCATAAGTTCGACCATAAGTCATCGTCAAGAGCAGCAGAACAGGTTGCTATACTAGAAGCTGTTCGATTTGTATCCGACCAAGCGCCACATAAATGGACAATACTCTCTGAGGCGAAATCCGCATTGCAAGCCCTTCATTCATGATTAAGAAAAGAACAATATTGCGTATCGGCTTCCGAAAACATACAGGCATTTGATCTCACGCAACGGAATGGTCACTCTGTCATCTTCGAATGGGTACCTGGACACTGTGGCTTAGCAGGCAACGTGCTAGCTGATGCTACAGAAAAAGCCGCTGCGGATAACAGCGCTGTTCTCGTAACAATTTCGTATTCGCGAAGTGACCTAAACTCTTTGTTAAGACCGCTTATGCGAGAGATCACAACAACTTACTGGTCTCACCCAGACCATCGCCATAGGCGTCTGCGAGAAGCAGACCCTCACATGACCTTTCGACTCTCGCCTAAAATAAAGCGAATCCAGTCTGCGCAGGGTGTGTTCGAACACGAGGTCCCGGTCACCATACCCAATTTTGATGAAATTTACTGTAGGTCTAGGCATTACATCCACAACAATGGCTTCGAAGTTAGTTTCGCGAAAACAAATATTGTTCACCTGAAAAAAAATGTTTTGGCCGCAAAAAACACTTTTTCGACAATTTCGCGAATTTTGAATTTTGAGCGCGCCTAGGGAAAAAACAGTACATTTCTTGGTCACAATATTTATTCCCCTCAAAGAACAAGTGAAATACAATCTTAGAAGTCTATCATTTTTCTTGCTGGTCGAAGCACGTTTGAAGAAAAAAATCACAAACTTGGCAAATCGCACAAAATACCTGTATTTCAGAAATTTATTGCTGTGAACAAGTACAAATGAGAATAATAAAAATCGGTGCATATTACCTTTGATACCTTCGCTATCTTTTGAAATAATTTTCATGGTTTTATCGCGCTCTCTTTTACTGGATAATTGGGCTGAAACGTAAGTGATTTACCAAAAACGCCGAACTTTGAAAAAGGTTTTCTTAAAAAGGCTATTTTTACTTTTTTTTAGATCGCTCTGATTGAAGTCAAGGATGTCATCTACCATTCTGCATAAAAAAAACGTTGCATTATTTTCCTTGCTAACAAGTTATAAGGCGTCAAATATGACCAAGTCAGCGTAGCGGCCACGTCGTTCGTTATGTGCTGAAACTCGGATATAAATTATCTAAAATACTTGTACGTGACATAATCACAAATCAGCAGCTCCAGACCATTAAGTGCGCAGCCAGGTCTCATGGATCACCAAGCTTTGTCTTGCGATCAGCCGCTTGACAAACCCGCAGCAGCGGCCGCTCGATGCTGCGGGCGCTCACATTACAGGAGTGCCGCTTCTACTCCGGATGAGCTCCGCTTGCGCGCCAAACTACGCTCAGAGGACGAAAAAGAGAAGGAATGCATCACTGTGAAAGTTAAAGGCTGGTAAGTGCCAACAAATGCTATAATATGCAACGAAAACCCGGCCGGCAACTTTCGCAGTGACCGCCTTCAATGCAGCACGCATGTGTTTCTTTCCCCCTGCTGTTATGCCCGCAGCCGCAAAGTAACGTGATAAACGCTCGGCTTGCGTTGAATATTATATCTGCAGACCCACAACAATGCGTTATTGTAAAAGCGGTGCTTTAATGAAGCAAAGGACTTGGACACACTTCTTTTCACAGCCGGCTGACACAAGTGTTGCCCGAGATGGAGAACAACAGCAGTTTGAGTTGTTCGACCATCGGAAGCACGTATGACAGCTTTCTTTAGATGTCAATGGCTTGCTTTTGTGCCATATATTGCTGATAGAGTGAACCTAATTATCTTTAGGCCATCAGAAGAGAGGAAGCAACACATGAGCGCACTACTGGAGGCGGTCACTGCAAAACTGCCGGCGGAGATTTCATTGTATAATACGGATTTTGTTGCCACTTAACAGCCTCTAACTTTCACAGCGATGCATCCCTTCTTTCGTTCGTCCTCTGAGCGTAGTTTGGCGCGCAAGCGGAACTCATCCGAAGTCGAAGCGCCACTCTTGTAATGTCAGCGGCCGCAGCATCGAGCGGCCGCTGCTGCGGGTTTGTCAAGCGGCTGATCGCAAGACAAAGCTTGCTGATCCATGACACCTGGCTGCGCATTTGTTGGTGTGGAGCTGCTGATTTGTGATTATGTCACGTACAAATATTTTCGACAATTTATATCCGAATTTCAGCACATAACGAACGACGCGGCCTCTACGCTGACTTGGTCATATTTGACGCCTTATAACTTGTTAGCAACCAAATTAATCCTATGTTTTTTTCTGCAGAATGGTAGATGACATCCTTGACTTTAATCAGAGCGATTTTAAAAAAAATTTAAAAAGGACTTGTTGAGAAAACTTTTTTCAAATTTCGGCGTTCTTGGTAAGTCACTTATGTTTAAGCCCAATTATCGAGGAAACGGAGCAGTATAAAACCACGAAATATATGGATGCTCGAACCACGAAACGTTGGCTCGAGCATCCACCCCCTGTTTTACGGATTTTTTCATCGCAGCTTCCATCTTCCACTTCCTGCCGTTTCTAGGTATGGCACGTAATACAAAGGAATATAAATGAAATTGTACTGTATGTGTCAACCTAGAATAAAGGACCGAAATCCTTATTCCTCCCATGGGACCAACCGTGATCTGGCCCAATGTTAGTACTGTTAATATATATATATATATATATATATATATATATATATATATATATATATGTATATATATATATATATATATATATATATATATATACATATATATATATATATATATATATATATATATATATATATATATATATATATATATATATATATATAAAATACGTGATCTGGCGTGTTTATAAGGAAATGCACCGCGATGTACTTGTTACTTTGGCAAAGTCTGGTCCAGCAGACTAAACGTTAGTGCAAATATACAGTGGCAATCTATATCTATACTGGTGAAAAAAAATAGAACTTCAACTGTTTTTCTATTTTTATTGCTAAGCTTTACTAAGAGCCAGCTCTTTAAACGACTCACTTCAGCTTGGCACAGTATACCTTAGACCATGCAATACATAACGTTCGCGTGTGCTCGAAGGCCCGACTTACCGAGTACGGCCCGCAGCCTCAAGCCCGGGCCCCGCCCAGGCTTGAGGACCTTTATTTTTCTAAATAAAGAAAGGACCTATCTTTTTTAGAAACCAAAAAAAATTACAAGGTGCCGACTGTATTACTCTGCAAACATTGCCGCCGAAACGGCACATAACAAAATAAAAACAAACGAAAATGAAATATAAAAAATAATAAAATGAGGAAAAAAGACACAAATTAAGTAACGCGTTGTCTGCAGTGTTGGTTTTTGCAGAAACGCAAGAAACAAAAACAAAAGGAAAAGGATGCGTGTTTTATTAAATATTTCAGTGAAAGAAATAAAGGCTTGTCTGAAACATTACAAACATACATCATGGATTTCCTACGTACAGTTACAAATACGCTTTATTTTTTCAAGGAGACGTCAAATTGTTTGCCTCAAAACATGAAATGAAAACGCGCTTTCAGCTGCGCTCACATTTTGAATTAGGGGGTATCGTAACCGTCTCTAATATTCTCTCCTACATATTCCTATCCTACGGAGGTAGATAAAAGAACACACCGTTGATCCCTCCGTCATAGCAATCGGTATAACACGAAAGTGCAACTTCACTTTACAAAAGTAGTGCGATCCTCATTGTATATTGATAATTGAGAGCTCCCACAATGTCTGTTGGTGTTTGGCGGCTAAAGCACCGTTTAATATGGACGCACGTACGTTGATCGTAGTGGCACATCTCCATCCCGACGACTAACGTCAAGGATCATGATTAAACCTTTTTGGGTAGCTGAAGTAGTTAACATATACTCGGACACTGCGTATGGTGGATCCCACGCAAAGACGACATCAAAAACTCACAGTGTTCCTTATGCATCCGACTCAGTCAACTCGAAAGCAAAAGCTATCTCCTTATACATCTTGTTATAAGTCGATGTAGTAAACCACCCGAGTGGCGTTCGTTTCTAGTCGTGGCTGGGGCAAATTTGGCTGCCTGTACTCGCTAGGCTGTGGGTTTTTGCGATGCTTTCGGATTTTGAATACTTCATTGCATGCTGCGTACAAGTAGCCAATTCGCGTCAGAGTTTCATTCCACGTTGCTATGGTTTCATAGAAGGTTTCATAGAAGGTTTTAATCCGCCCCCGTATTTTCGTCGTGCTCGACGTGCTCAAGGGCTCTCAGTTCTCGGATTCGCTGACCTTTGCTTCGCCTTGGACCACTTGGTTGAGGACTAGTAGCTCTCCTATTTCTGAACTTGCGAATAGAACCTCCCACTGCTGCCTGTTCAGAATTTAGATCCGTAGGTATTTTGCCTACTTAGGCTGGTTTCTGTGGTGAAGCCTTTCAATTTATGCCCCTCTTGTAGATGCGAAGCAGCATTTGCTCGGGGTGCGTCCGGTGGTGGTGGTGGCGTCCGCGCTCCACTGCGCATGAGCCTACTCTCTCTCCCGCTCTCCTTCTTTACACATGTGTTCGGTCACCTTCTCTCCTCTCCTCTCCCGCGCTGCACCGCGGCGCAGCCTTTCCTCTCACGTGATGCAGCAGCTCCGCAGCCAAATACTACGTGTCACCCACTCTCTCCTCTCCCTTCCCTATTTCATGTGTATATAAGCGCGTGCGCTCGGTCGGCATCCGTAATTCTCGCTTCGCTCCCGTTCAGATGAGTTGTAACGTCAACGTCGACGCCACTCGTTCACTCGGCGCTAACGGAAAGCAACGCACAAACGCCACGTAATAAAACACAAACACTAAATACAAACCTGACGCACTAACGGAAACGCCGAGTGAACGTAACGGAAACTTGGTGTGCGCCCCCAATGCTGCTTCGCATCCCCTCATGGTTTCCTTGAGTGGGAGATGGTGTAACGTTTTTTGGTCTAATGTGTGCGGTCTCGATTCCGGCAGGTTTTATGCCATTAGGTAGAACGTGAGGGTTATTCGTGAACTGCTTGCTCTGAAATTTCACGTCCTGCCTGATGCACCGGGGCCAAAAGCATGTTTAACATGCGCCGCGGTAGCCGGGGGCAGTAATGGCCAAAGCTCGCAGCGTAAATCCTTATAGCCATGCATAGACACAGAAGAAATTCTATGGTTGAGCAGCTGCTGCCGTTGCACAGTGTAGTGTGGCTCTACTGTTTTTGTGGCTATTCAGACCCAGATGCCGAAACGAATCGCGTCTCCTACGGTACTGCGGTATAAAGCTATAAATTTAAGCCGTTCGGCTTATACAATATATAAGGAACGGCGCACTTGAGTTATATTATCCGTAAATAATGTTGTGACGTGCTATAAAAACGACAGTGTTTGATTTCGCCTTCCACCAAGCCATTTTGCCTCGACGATATATAAAAAAGTGGATGACTTTCTCATTTCCAAGATATCTGTTTGGCAAGGTCTGCCACACAATAAATGACATGCTCTGGGATTGTTACAAAAACCCACAAGCTGCTAACTCCGGAACCCTTCCGCCGCGTTGGGCCGCTGCCTTGCGCAGTCCCAGCCTCGGCGACCAACTTTGGGCTGTCCAGCAGACCCGCGAGGCGGCGGTGAGGCAAGGCCTCGACGTCCCCACGTGGAAGACCTAAGGCGCGGTCGGCGAAAGCTGTGCAGGACTGTAAATAAGGTTGTTACCAAGCAAAAGTGCAACTTTACAATGCTAGGGTGCGCTGGCAGAAACCGATAACAAAGCGAAATGAGAGGCTAGAACACGAAGCGGGGGCACATACTAAGTGCTTTTGGCGCGCATTCTAAGGGTGAGGAGGAATATGGGAGGAGCATTATTTTGGATGGAGATTGAAGCACGCGTAGAAGGAAAATGGTGGCGAAAAAGAGATTTGGGGCAGATAAGCGAGAGCGGATTGGTACGACTCAAATAGTCAAAGAAATTAACCAAGCGAGGAAAATTTCAGGGACTACGCATATGCAGTGCTCTTAGAGGTAGAGAGGGTGCGACTTGATATGTAAAGGATATTTCTTGCAGTAAGTGAAGAGCGCCACCCGCTTGAGCAGCTTTTTAAGCTGATAAAAAGGTGGCCCTTACTTCAAACCTACTTTCAGCATGCTGCAGGCAATACATTAAAAAAACTACGCTTCGTCATAATATATGTTTAGATCCGTTCCTGCTGAATAAAGAGCGATACATTTTATTACTTTTCGTTTTCTCTTTCCTTTCGAGTACTCCGAAATCGCAACAAAACTTGCGTCTCTCGCGCCTATGCTTCTTATAGCAGCCTGAGCCCCAAAAATGTATTGTTCGGTATGAAGGGCAGCCTCGGATAATAAATGATGTGTGCTTAATTTACAACAGTAGAGTTGTGTAACTTCAAATCCAGTTTCACGAATGACGTGTGCTTTCGCTTTTTGTCGGCATGCCTGATACCTATATAGCGGCCTCCAGAAAATCGTTACAAAATTTATTTATTTACGCACCTTGATAAATTCACCAAGTTATAGTGCACAAAGGACCCCTCAAATCTAGCGCAATTGGGTTTATATTAAGTAAGCCAAGTTACACCCGGAATAGGCGCGTAGTTCAATTTGTAGCAAACTAAACATAGACTGCGCTGCAGTACAATCGGTACTATAAAGCCCATTGCTTACTGTAGTACAGTTGGATTGAACACAACGGCTGTACTCGAACACGTGCACGATTCCGATGTGACAGTTAACTGGCATGAGTCTACATTTTGATTGTATTATGTGAGAACTGATTAATATGGGCATGATTTTTAGAGACAGTTACGACGACGACAAATATCAGCGACAACAAAAAAAAAAATTGTCCGCGTATCTGCGGGCTCCACTGCAAATGTCGTCTAAAGACGATAGAAGAGGCGCTGCGTGAGATATGGACGCCATCTGGCAATACGTCGGGAAACATGAGTGCTGTGTTGCGGGCTGGTAGTCCCGGCGCAGCAGCAGGTGAAGACCGGCGGTGACCAACGCGACCGGCGGGGACGCCAGCCAGCCCGAACACACGGTTTGGCGCGAAGCGCTGGAGCAGAAGAAACGTCCGCACTCAATGAGTACTCTCCACACACTCTTTTATTTACACGTCGCCTGAGTAAAACAGTATTGCAGAGCGGCGCTCCATGGCATTCGTACAGTGCAATACAGATCCGAAACCGAAACACAACAATGAGCTCGTGCAGAGGGCACGGAGGAAGGCAAGTTTCAGCGCAGTCGCATTTTCAGTGCAGCTTAAGAAACTAGGGTCTTTAGAATTGCGTATGTATGCATTTTCTATTAACTGAACACACCACCTAATACCTGACTTGTGATGTTGCGCCTCAGATATGCGTGATATTTACTTTTTGATCGACAAAGTTCACAAGTATGAACAGCCGTACCAGTTCAAGATGGCTGGCCCTTGGGCTAGTGGTTCAACTTTGGCCGAGTGGCTGAATCGAGTGACGTGCCGACAAACAGAAAGACAGACCAAAATTTCTCCGTTGAAGTATCCCAAGAAAGACTATCGTCTTTAAAAATCGGGATGGCTGTGGCGCTCCTTCACTTCCTGAATGTCTGTCTAGCCGCACGATGCAGCCTCCTCCACTGCACCGAAGATTCTTGTTTTGACACTTCCTGTGACTGGCACGTGCAGCATGAAAAACAACGCAAACAAACGCACGAGAAGAAGAGCGGAAAGCGAAAACAAGAAGAAAAATGGGGCCCTCGTTGTTTATTTGATGTTCCTTTGTGTGCCTCTGTTTCATACTGCAATCATCCAGGTCATTAGCTGTTCGTGGTCAAATTGCCCAAATGAATGAATAATAATATCTGGGGTTTAACGTCCCAAAACCACGATATGATTATGAGAGACGCCGTAGTGGAGGGCTCCGGAATTTTCGACCACCTGGGGTTCTTTAACGTGCACCTAAATCTAAGTACACGGGCCTCAAACATTTTCGCCTCCATCGAAAATGCATCCGCCGCGGCCGGGATTCGATCCCGCGATCTTCGGGTCAGCAGTCGAGCATCATAACCACTAGACCACAGCGGCGGGGGCCCAAATGAATGAAGAACATTTCGACCATTCCTTCGACCCCGAAGTCACGTACAATGATGGGCGAATTCTCAACTTTTGAAGAGCCTGAACTTATTTTTGCTGTCGTAGTTGTTGAGCATGTGATCCATCCGACGCGGTAGCTTAGTAGCTAAACCCTCGTGCTGTGAAGCTCTAGCACGCCGGTCCGAGTACCGATCTGGGCGGGCATTTCAGTTGGAACAACGCGCTTAAAACACTCACGTACCTACGAGTACAGATTAAGCCGAACGTCAAAGAAGCCTAGGTGATCCAAAGTATTACGCTGTGGTACACTGCAGATTGTCGCATATTATGTTTGTGGGGCCATAAACCCCATCATTAATACTTTTAGATGCGAAGCAGCTTTCGCGCTGGGCTGTGTCCGTAGTTCCATTGACGGCCGTCCCGCCTAGCATACCTATCTGAGCACGCACTCTCGCCAAGGAGAAGTCTTCTTCCGCTTGTTCTTCGAGCGTCTTGATGATGATACGTGGATAGCACTTTAGGGGCCCGGGCTACCGTATGCGGTCTTAGCTCGGCGTAACGCAGACAGAACCATGTGTGCTGGACCGCGCCAGCTCGTTCGGGCCTGTGTAAAGGCGCTGTGGCCTCTCTCCCTTACACTCTCTCAGCACTGACAATTGGGCGAGTTGGTACAGATGCATGGCTTCAGAACCGCACAACAAGGAATACGAAAAGACGATTCTTGTGATCTTTCGTCTTTTCGTCTTCCTTGTTGTGCCGCTCTGAACCCATGCGCTGCTTCGCATCCCCACATGGTGCCCTTGAGTGGGAGATGGTGTAATTTTTTTAAGCGTAGCCCACGTCGACTATGGGGAAATGGACAAAAAACATGTGTGCGATTCATTAGCACAGCGAATGCTCTTCTGGCTCGGGCGCCACAAACTACACGACGCGGTTCTTTTTTAGATGCGAAGCATCTTATGGCGGACTTCAATCCGGTGTGCGGCGTGACCACCCTTACTGCACATGCGCAAACCCTCTCCACACACCTCCTCTCCGTTACCACTCCCCCTCTCCACTCCCTCTATCCCTCTCTGCACTGCCACTCCGCCTTTCCAGTCCCCTTCCCCCCTCTTATTTTAGATAAAAAAGGTCGCAAAGCAGAATTTGCACACGGGAAAATTCTACGTAAATGCGACGTGCCGTTTGCTCAATTTCCTTGTATACAGGGTCAGTGTCGTCGTTTTTCGACTATTGTAGCTGCACTAACATTTTCGAGACTCTCACGTTATGTTGGTAGGCGATGCGTTGGACGGCCAGCAGCAACGCTGGCCACGACCGGTAGCGAACTGGCGTCTCGCGATCGGTATTCCAAGCAAGAAAAATCACAGCATATCCACGGAGTGAATGATGACGAGTGGGCGAAGCTGCGGAGGTTCATCGGTAAACCGTGAATCTTCCGTGAATATTGCCCAGTACATCATCACCGACGTGAGATCGGTTAGGGACGCAAGCGTTAGGGACGCAAGCGTTAGGGACGCAAGAAAATTGTCAACGTATCTAAAAACTTCGGGACAAAGATCCGAGTCGAAGTTTCTAGCAAGTGCCTCGTCAATAGATGAGAGAAAGATGTTGCATACGACAGGAGCTACACATGAACCAAAAGAAATTCCTTTCCGCTGTACATAGAGTCATTGAAAGAAATAAATGTTACTCAAGTAAAATTTGAGCAGAGGCAAGAAATTGTCATTTCATAAACCACCAGAGTGCTACCATTGCCATCAATTGATTCTCTAACGCAGGGAAGTTCATCTTGAGGGACTGAATAAAATAAATCCTCGACATTGATAATGAAAGCATAGCCAAAACCACTTCTACTACTAAAAAAATCACAGCATATCCACGGAGTGAATGATGATGAGTATGCGAAGCTGCGGAGGTTCATCGGTAAACCGTGAATCTTCCGTGAATTCTGCCCAGTACATCATCACCGACGTGAGATCGGGCGCGTTTATACTAAAGGTTCGATGAGTTATGACGACTTGCAGCTCACTTTAATTTTACATGTACCCTGTGAATTTTCATTGTTTACAAAACTATTGCTTTTGCAAGCATCTGGCGTCTTTCGTTAAACAGCAGGCGTCTTTTCGTTTTGCTTTAGAAACATCTGGCGTTCTTTCGTTTTGCTTTTAGAAAACATCTGGCGTCTTTCGTTGGTTTATTTCATCAATCAACGGCGTTTTGAACAAAATTTTTATTGTTTAATCACGCACAGGAGAAATCTCACCAGGCACTACCTTGGAGGTAAACAATGCCTGCTAATGGGAATGATAGACAGAAGAAGTCGGCTTTTAGGTAACACTTACACTTCTACTTCTACTAACGTTTCCTACTGGAACATGCCAATGGCTGCTAATGGGGAATGAGAGACAGAAGAATTCGGCTTTTAGTGAACGGGCACGCTGCGAATTTTTTATTGTTCAACAACGCACAGGAAACATCTCCCACCGGCACCACCTTGGAGGTCAAGATCTGGTACTAGCGTTACGACTGGTTACGCACTACTACGACTACGAGGGACGAACGGGTGCCGCCTTAAGGAGCTTCGCCCCTAAGAGGCTCGCGTTAGGTCGTACACACGCTCAGTCACTGCGCCGGCTGCGCCGGTGTCATGAATTCCAACGTCAACGTCGGCGCCAGCTGCAGCAATACCTTAACGCCTGCCGAGATCGCGGAGCAGCGGCTGGAGCAGCGGGAGGCTCGACGCGCCGCTGCGCAACGCAAACGTCGGCTAGGGGACAGCGAGCTCCGGGCTAGGGAAGCCCAGCGCAAACGGCAACGCCGGCTACGGATGAAACACTACGGATGCTACGGATGAAACTGCTACGGATGAAACGCGGGCTCGACATGCCGAAACGCAACGGCAGCGTCGGCAAGTAAACCTCGCCGTACGCAACGCCGACGTCGAAGCCAAGCGTCAGCGTCGAGCCAACGCGTCATCTGCGGGCAGACGACGCGAGTCCAACGCCCGGGCAGAACGCCTCGCTAGACAACTTCAATGCCCGGGATCCGACAGTGCCGACGCCCGGTTCCAGTGCGAATTGCTCGACCGGAGCTTCGGGCACAGCTGCAACGTGTGCGACCGACTTTGGTTCGATAACAATCTAACCGATGTCGGCAGCATGCGCAACGAACGCCAACGGAACGCGATCGTGCAAGTGCTCCGGCTTCGCATCGCCTCATGGTCCCCTTTTGCGGCAGATGGTGTGATTTTTTCCTTCCAAGGCTGGCTGGATTAGAGCCCTGCGCGGGCTGGATTTTGCGGCCCGGGCCCGGCCCGGGACGGCTTTATGAAGCCCGAGCCCAGCCCGCACCCGTGGTTCCAAGCGCGGGCCCGGACCGGCCCGGGCTCTGGCGTACATGACCGAACCCAGCCCGAGCCCGGCCCCGGCCCGTGGTTTCAAGACCGGGCCCGGGTGTTCCTTACTGAACTAATCCAGGGCGCGCTTGTTCATGACCAGACCCGACCCGGGCCCGCTAGAGGATATTAGTTCTTGATGATGATTGATGCCGTGCACTTTGTAGCGGGCGATCAGACGGAAAATCCGGTGTGTACATGCATCGAAAAGCTGCTTTGCCTGCGGTGGTAGCTCAGCGGTTAATCTCTTTCGCTGTTAAGTCCTAGGACGCGGGTGCGATTCCCGCGGCCACGGCGGCCGCAATTTGATGGGGGCGAAATGCAAGAACACCCGTCTACATACTTATCTTTAGGTGCACGTTAGAGACCTCAAGGTGGTCGAAATTAATCCGGTGCCACTACGGCGTCCCTCGTAATCATATCTAGGTATGGCACAATCCGTAAAACAGGGGGTGGATGCTCGAGCCAACGTTTCGACAAGTTTCGACAAGTGGCAGTGCAGAGAGGGATAGAGGGAGTGGAGAGGGGGAGTGGTAACGGAGAGGAGGTGTGTGGAGAGGGTTTGCGCATGTGCAGTAAGGGTGGTCACGCCGCACACCGGATTGAAGTCCGCCATAAGATGCTTCGCATCTAAAAAAGAACCGCGTCGTGTAGTTTGTGGCGCCCGAGCCAGAAGAGCATTCGCTGTGCTAATGAATCGCACACATGTTTTTTGTCCATTTCCCCATAGTCGACGTGGGCTACGCTTAAAAAAATTACACCATCTCCCACTCAAGGGCACCATGTGGGGATGCGAAGCAGCGCATGGGTTCAGAGCGGCACAACAAGGAAGACGAAAAGACGAAAGATCACAAGAATCGTCTTTTCGTATTCCTTGTTGTGCGGTTCTGAAGCCATGCATCTGTACCAACTCGCCCAATTGTCAGTGCTGAGAGAGTGTAAGGGAGAGAGGCCACAGCGCCTTTACACAGGCCCGAACGAGCTGGCGCGCTCCAGCACACATGGTTCTGTCTGCGTTACGCCGAGCTAAGACCGCATAAGGTAGCCCGGGCCCCTAAAGTGCTATCCACGTATCATCATCAAGACGCTCGAAGAACAAGCGGAAGAAGACTTCTCCTTGGCGAGAGTGCGTGCTCAGATGGGTATGCTAGGCGAGACGGCCGTCAATGGAACTACGGACACAGCCCAGCGCGAAAGCTGCTTCGCATCTAAAAGTATTAATGATGGTGTTTATGGCCCCACAAACATAATATGCGACAATCTGCAGTGTACCACAGCGTAATACTTTGGATCACCTAGGGTTCTTTGACGTTCGGCTTAATCTGTACTCGTAGGTACATGAGTGTTTTAAGCGCGTTGTTCCAACTGAAATGCCCGCCCAGATCGGTACTCGGACCGGCGTGCTAGAGCTTCACAGCACGAGGGTTTAGCTACTAAGCTACCGCGTCGGATGGATCACATGCTCAACAACTACGACAGCAAAAATAAGTTCAGGCTCTTCAAAAGTTGAGAATTCGCCCATCATTGTACGTGACTTCGGGGTCGAAGGAATGGTCGAAATGTTCTTCATTCATTTGGGCCCCCGCCGCTGTGGTCTAGTGGTTATGATGCTCGACTGCTGACCCGAAGATCGCGGGATCGAATCCCGGCCGCGGCGGATGCATTTTCGATGGAGGCGAAAATGTTTGAGGCCCGTGTACTTAGATTAAGGTGCACGTTAAAGAACCCCAGGTGGTCGAAAATTCCGGAGCCCTCCACTACGGCGTCTCTCATAATCATATCGTGGTTTTGGGACGTTAAACCCCAGATATTATTATTCATTCATTTGGGCAATTTGACCACCAACAGCTAATGACCTGGATGATTGCAGTATGAAACAGAGGCACACAAAGGAACATCAAAAAACAACGAGGGCCCCATTTTTCTTCTTGTTTTCGCTTTCCGCTCTTCTTCTCGTGCGTTTGTTTGCGTTGTTTTTCATGCTGCACGTGCCAGTCACAGGAAGTGTCAAAACAAGAATCTTCGGTGCAGTGGAGGAGGCTGCATCGTGCGGCTAGACAGACATTCAGGAAGTGAAGGAGCGCCACAGCCATCCCGATTTTTAAAGACGATAGTCTTTCTTGGGATACTTCAACGGAGAAATTTTGGTCTGTCTTTCTGTTTGTCGGCACGTCACTCGATTCAGCCACTCGGCCAAAGTTGAACCACTAGCCCAAGGGCCAGCCATCTTGAACTGGTACGGCTGTTCATACTTGTGAACTTTGTCGATCAAAAAGTAAATATCACGCATATCTGAGGCGCAACATCACAAGTCAGGTATTAGGTGGTGTGTTCAGTTAATAGAAAATGCATACATACGCAATTCTAAAGACCCTAGTTTCTTAAGCTGCGCTGAAAATGCGACTGCGCTGAAACTTGCCTTCCTTCGTGCCCTCTGCACGAGCTCATTGTTGTGTTTCGGTTTCGGATCTGTATTGCACTGTACGAATGCCATGGAGCGCCGCTCTGCAATACTGTTTTACTCAGGCGACGTGTAAATAAAAGAGTGTGTGGAGAGTACTCATTGAGTGCGGACGTTTCTTCTGCTCCAGCGCTTCGCGCCAAACCGTGTGTTCGGGCTGGCTGGCGTCCCCGCCGGTCGCGTTGGTCACCGCCGGTCTTCACCTGCTGCTGCGCCGGGACTACCAGCCCGCAACACAGCACTCATGTTTCCCGACGTATTGCCAGATGGCGTCCATATCTCACGCAGCGCCTCTTCTATCGTCTTTAGACGACATTTGCAGTGGAGCCCGCAGATACGCGGACAATTTTTTTTTGTTGTCGCTGATATTTGTCGTCGTCGTAACTGTCTCTAAAAATCATGCCCCTATTAATCAGTTCTCACATAATACAATCAAAATGTAGACTCATGCCAGTTAACTGTCACATCGGAATCGTGCACGTGTTCGAGTACAGCCGTTGTGTTCAATCCAACCAGGGTTGCCACTGCCTTTCGAGTAAATGTCGCCAAACGACGAGCAAAAAGTCGCCAAAAGTCGCCATTTTTTTACAAATTTCGCCAAAAAAGTAGCCATTCTAGATATGTGCGGCATACCCAGTAATAAAAATTTCCACTCACGTATAGCCCCGTAGAATACAGTACCATCCAAGACCCTTAAATTATACTGACGTTTCTCGATGCCAGTCTTATCGCCCGCTTCACCATGGGAGTGCATGGTGCTGCTTCTCCGACTAGCCGCAAGATGTGCGTGGTGGCGCAAGGGTGAATGAACGAAACGCTCATGATATCCTTCCATCCCTGTCCTCTCGTTTCAAAGCTAAAAGTGGGGTGTAAACCTTGGGCGAAAACCGTGAAAGCATTATTTGTAGATAGCTTTACGTACCCTTATATGAATTAAAAGGATTAAAAGGTTTATTGAAGGTAACACGACAGAATTCTTACAGGAACCGATCATTAGTGAGTCTTACACCTTTTCAGTGTGAACTAATATGACACCGGACATCACCGACCCTTTCTTATAGTTACTTATATCTACACGCGTCAACCCGATGCGTTATTGCTGTATAACAATGTAAAATGTTATATAGCAATTGTTTTCATTGCACACGCTCACCGAGAACAGTGAAAAATGCCTCAATAAATAATTTTTATTGCAGAAATAGCCGCGTATCCGCCTCTCTTCGCTATTCCAAAACAGTCTTTGCGAGCTGCAGGAACTGGGGGTACTGCAACAGTGAATAAGTCGCCAAGCTATTCAGAGCAGTTGGAGCTTTGGCGGAACAAATGGTCGGAACGCGCGGCCAACCCGTCGTCTTGCCCCTTCAGATGCGAAACTTCAGATAAGCTTAAAGCACCTAAAGCCATAAACCTATAGTCAATCACTGCCCCCTCGCGGTTTGCAAGGCAGTCCGCTGACTTACATTTTGCTAGAATGTCGCTGGGGGACGTTCCAGTACCTCCTGCATCTAGATGGCATCCCGAACTAAGGATCCCACTCACTGATCTTATTTTCACAGAACATCAAATAAACTTTTTATTATCTCTCTAGATGAATTGAGGAGGTACACACGAGTTACAGGACGGACATACCGAATGACGCGTAATGTGCACATTCTACTCGTGGGTCTAAAACCAAGAAAAGTACTGAGAATGTTGCCGCTCATTCGTTGGGAAGACACTGAGCTTAGGATTCAAACCTCGGTGGAGACCTAAGCCGAAAATCGCCAAAAATTCGCCATGTCGCCATTCATAATTTTAGGTCGCCACAGGCCTCTCAAATTCGCCAATTTGGCGAAAAGTAGCCACCATTGGCAACCCTGAATCCAACTGTACTACAGTAAGCAATGGGCTTTATAGTACCGATTGTACTGCAGCGCAGTCTATGTTTAGTTTGCTACAAATTGAACTACGCGCCTATTCCGCGTGTAACTTGGCTTACTTGATATAAACCTAATTGCGCTAGATTTGAGGGGTCCTTTGTGCACTATAACTTGGTGAATTTATCAAGGTGCGTAAATAAATAAAATTTTGTAACGATTTTCTGGAGGCCGCTATATAGGTATCAGGCATGCCGACAAAAAGCGAAAGCACACGTCATTCGTGAAACTGGATTTGAAGTTACACAACTCTACTGTTGTAAATTAAGCACACATCATTTATTATCCGAGGCTGCCCTTCATACCGAACAATACATTTTTGGGGCTCAGGCTGCTATAAGAAGCATAGGCGCGAGAGACGCAAGTTTTGTTGCGATTTCGGAGTACTCGAAAGGAAAGAGAAAACGAAAAGTAATAAAATGTATCGCTCTTTATTCAGCAGGAACGGATCTAAACATATATTATGACGAAGCGTAGTTTTTTTTAATGTATTGCCTGCAGCATGCTGAAAGTAGGTTTGAAGTAAGGGCCACCTGTTTATCAGCTTAAAAAGCTGCTCAAGCGGGTGGCGCTCTTCACTTACTGCAAGAAATATCCTTTACATATCAAGTCGCACCCTCTCTACCTCTACGAGCACTGCATATGCGTAGTCCCTGAAATTTTCCTCGCTTGGTTAATTCCTTTGACTATTTGAGTCGTACCAATCCGCTCTCGCTTATCTGCCCCAAATCTCTTTTTCGCCACCATTTTCCTTCTACGCGTGCTTCAATCTCCATCCAAAATAATGCTCCTCCCATATTCCTCATCACCCTTAGAATGCGCGCCAAAAGCACTTAGTATGTGCCCCCGCTTCGTGTTCTAGCCTCTCATTTCGCTTTGTTATCGGTTTCTGCCAGCGCACCCTAGCATTGTAAAGTTGCACTTTTGCTTGGTAACAACTTTATTTACAGTCCTGCAGAGCTTTCGCCGACCGCGCCTTAGGTCTTCCACGTGGGGACGTCGAGGCCTTGCCTCACCGCCGCCTCGCGGGTCTGCTGGACAGCCCAAAGTTGGTCGCCGAGGCTGGGACTGCGCAAGGCAGCGGCCCAACGCGGCGGAAGGGTTCCGGAGTTAGCAGCTTGTGGGTTTTTGTAACAATCCCAGAGCATGTCATTTATTGTGTGGCAGACCTTGCCAAACTGATATCTTGGAAATGAGAAAGTCATCCACTTTTTTATATATCGTCGAGGCAAAATGGCTTGGTGGAAGGCGAAATCAAACACTGTCGTTTTTATAGCACGTCACAACATTATTTACGGATAATATAACTCAAGTGCGCCGTTCCTTATATATTGTATAAGCCGAACGGCTTAAATTTAGAGCTTTATACCGCAGTACCGTAGGAGACGCGATTTGTTTCGGCATCTGGGTCTGAATAGCCACAAAAACAGTAGAGCCACACTACACTGTGCAACCGCAGCAGCTGCTCAACCATAGAATTTCTTCTGTGTCTATGCATGGCTATAAGGATTTACGCTGCGAGCTTTGGCCATTACTGCCCGCGGCTACCGCGGCGCATGTTAAACATGATTTTGGCCCCGGTGCATCAGGCAGGACGTGAAATTTCAGAGCAAGCAGTTCACGAATAATCCTCACGTTCTACCTAATGGCATAAAACCTGCCGGAATCGAGACCGCACACATTAGACCAAAAAAAGTTACACCATCTCCCACTCAAGGAAACCATGAGGGGATGCGAAGCAGCATTGGGGGCGCACACCAAGTTTCCGTTACGTTCACTCGGCGTTTCCGTTAGTGCGTCAGGTTTGTATTTAGTGTTTGTGTTTTATTACGTGGCGTTTGTGCGTTGCTTTCCGTTAGCGCCGAGTGAACGAGTGGCGTCGACGTTGACGTTACAACTCATCTGAACGGGAGCGAAGCGAGAATTACGGATGCCGACCGAGCGCACGCGCTTATATACACATGAAATAGGGAAGGGAGAGGAGAGAGTGGGTGACACGTAGTATTTGGCTGCGGAGCGGCTGCATCACGTGAGAGGAAAGGCTGCGCCGCGGTGCAGCGCGGGAGAGGAGAGAAGGTGACCGAACACATGTGTAAAGAAGGAGAGCGGGAGAGAGAGTAGGCTCATGCGCAGTGGAGCGCGGACGCCACCACCACCACCGGACGCACCCCGAGCAAATGCTGCTTCGCATCTACAAGAGGGGCATAAATTGAAAGGCTTCACCACAGAAACCAGCCTAATTAGGCAAAATACCTACGGATCTAAATTCTGAAGAGGCAGCAGTGGGAGGTTCTATTCGCAAGTTCAGAAATAGGAGAGCTACTAGTCCTCAACCAAGTGGTCCAAGGCGAAGCAAAGGTCAGCAAATCCGAGAACTGAGAGCCCTTGAGCACGTCGATGCTGACTTGCTTTGGTAACTCTTCTTCAATGAATGAAAGCATGAATGAATGATACTGGCCGCTCGGACCACTCTGCCGTATCATGTGGCCTACTGCACTCGTGCACACCATCACTCGATGGAAAGCGTATATCAAAGCGATATTCAGAAGAAATAAATCAAGGTCATACTTTTCCAAAGCAATTTTTAAGGTTTTATGATAAAGGGATATATCCAGTCGCGGTTCTAGTAAAAAATACTAATATTGCCACTCGCGTGGTCGTTAGAGACTTATATTATTTAGATAAACACAGTAAGAGAGACCAGAGCGGGTAAGGTAGCCATGTAGATAGGAGGCAGCGTACACTACACAAGCTGTTCGACTACATGAATGTCTGCTGAGCTGCATCTTGTCGTTGCGTGGCGCTTGTACTGCAAACGTGTACAGGGTGAATTCATATAATAACCCATGACCTAAGAGATATCCAGCAATCCGGGACATCGATTATTACGTTAAAGGCGACCGTAAGAGGGAGCGCTCCGCGTACATCTATGGGAACAATGACGACTAAGACTTTAATTGGCAGGGTGTTACACTATCTTGAACATTTTAAGGCGAAACCCTGTTATATATTTGATAAGACATTGAGTTGTGCAATCGGGGACTACGCTTCATAAGGGACAGTGTAGGCCACAGTAATTTCTTTGATGTCCTTATTCGATTCAAATGCTCCTCGCCCTCCACCGTATTTTTAGGCTGGTCAGGTGGTGCTGCGCGGCCTTCGAGATTTACCCAACTTGGACCAATCTACAATGCGGATGGATGACGTCATCATGTCACGCCCTTATGTGACGCCATGATGAACATGAAAATTTTGGAGATTATGACGTCTTGATGTAACGTCATCGCGAGAGAATGTCCCGTGGGCTTTTGGACGGTGCCCTGCGAGACCTTTCAGTGTCGCTCACGTCTCGCGGACAGTAGCACCAACGTAGTCCCTTAACGCTTTCGCGTTAATACATTCGAATCTCGATATGACGAACCTCAATTTAAAAAATTTCACGAAGCACTCTTTTTTTTTCAATGTATGCCTCATTAAACAATGTATATTTTTTTCGCGATTTCACGATTTCATTTTATGCTGCACTCCCGTTTTTCACGAAGGCTTCACGAATCAACCGCACGTTGCAGATGCCTCCATGACAGGCAGATGAAAACGAAACTTTTAGGCGGGACAAACAGCACTTTGCATGCGCCTTTTGATCCACAAATTCTGCCGGCGGGCTTCTTGGTTCTTGATTACCAGTTGTTGGGCCTGAAGTTGCTCTTGAAGGTTTTGTATTTGTTGGCGAAGAGCGCCGAGGGCTTCCTGGTCGGCCATGGCAGTGCGGTAAGTTTGTTTTCCGGGTCACCAGATGTGGGTACACATAAATTTAGTGCGTCCATATGAAATGACGTAACAGCAACAACCGAAAAACTGAACCGATTGCGGGAGCACAGACAGTTTTTGTCTCCTGAGGGCGAGAGTGTTCTTATTACACTGGCGCTCGGTTTAGTAGCGTCGATTCTGCGCGCAGGGGCAGAAGCGGGGCCGCACCGTGCCGCCTCAATATCCTACCACCGTGATTGCCACCAAAGGTTAGACATAGCGTACCGACCGAGTCCGTCTACGTGTTATCGGCGCTTCTGGGTTTCAGGATACACGATTCCGGTGAGTGCGAATGACATTACAGCACAGCTGTGACATCGGCTAAGCCAAATGAAGCGTTTTTTTTTCTTGTGTCCGCACAGGGAGCGATGAGCATAGATACGAGGCGCTTCCAGCAAACGCCTGCGGTCACCAACCGCCTCCGGTCGCACTCGCCGGCGCCTCTCCGACACGTATGCGAGAACATAGAGTTGTCAATTCGTACGCCTTACCGAACCAATATGATGACATATTTTTCCCGCGGACTACTCTTGTTTTTGGTCCAGCTCTTATGCAGTTGGAGCTAATGATACAGCGTCAGATCAGTGCGCTGGCACGGCTGCGCTGAACGCGAAAAAAACATCACAATACTCAATCACTTGTACGCGCGTATTTATCCCTTTGGGACACGGCGTCCTCGTTTGGGGACGCGAACTTCGGAGGCTTGTCCCACGCCGCGTGTTTCTTCAAATGGCCTGAACCTCAGTGTGCACATTCGTGCACGCTTCCTGATTTTACAACTAGCGGTCATTTAACTTTATTGTCCTCGATATTGCTGCAGAGTATCACTTCACTGGAGGCACTACCGTGCTAGACGATCGTTCGACGTGCCGCGTTCCAGGACCAACGTCAATAGTATTTTTTTGCTCCGGTCGAAACGAATACAGCCAAAAAATAAGGTGTGTGTGCTTTTCGGGCCTATTAGGTGATTCTTTTTATTCAAGTATTGAAGCTGACTGATGGCAGAATAATTAGATAATTAGTTACAGGCTAATTCACCTTAATTACTGAAACTTACACAAAACGACGCATTCCTTCGTTTTGTTTCTTGGAATGTAATACTGAGTGCCTTCAAATCTTGCCATGCGAATTAGACGCATTCGCAGACAGTGCATCATAATGCGTGTCTGAAGGGGCTATCGCATGAGATTAGAGTAGACATAAAGCCACTGCATATGTCGCCCTTTGGAAAAAGCGAGATACGGCTATTACAGTATGGGAGTCCTCGAGCCGCAAGCTTTGACTATGACGTTCACTTAACACATCTTGCCTCTAGAACAATACCGCTTTAGCAAGCAACATGATAGCATCTAAACTACAACCTGCAATTTACTACGGGGGACCTGTGTGCCGATGCCCAATTATAAACTGAAACCTACTTCACGGATTGAAATGGCTCATCAATTTTTCAGAGTTTTGCTGTGAAACAACAGGAAAGATTTGCCGTTCTAATTACACTATTAGAGTCCTCAAGCCGCAAGCTTTCACTATGACGTTCATCTAACACATCTTGCCTGTACAACAATAACGCTGTAGCAAGCAACAGGATAGCATATGAACTACCACCTGCAATAGACCTGCATGCGGATGTCCAATATAAACTAAAAACCAACGGCAGAAACGCTTCACTGCCTTTGGACCCGAATGAAACAGAGACAAATGCTGCTGTCTTCTCGTTGAGCACACATAGAGAAACAAGTTTTATCTTTGAACGTTTCTATAAATACTCTTCTAAACTCAAGCTTATCTGTTATTACAAGCAGCTAGTCTATTCTTTCGGCATGGCAAACTTCACCTTTAACAAAAATTATGAATAAAACCAATTGAAACCGCTTTGAACCGTAACGTAACCACTTCAGAACCAACAGCCTCTATCAGTCTTTCCATAATGGACTCCTTTTTATCACCCTTTTGTTTGCAATATCAGAGTAGGACTTTAAACAAGCTAATACCATTTCAAAGCAGGTAGTTGCGTTTCTGCCGTCATTTACGAAGTCTGATATTCTTCAGTGGGAGCCGCAGTGTCGGATCACCAAGGCGAGAAGAACGCTCGTTGAAACGCGCGGCGCTGGATAAAACGAGGAAAGGTGCGGAAAAACACCACCACCTGAACAATATACAAGATGACATTCATGGGCTCGCTAATGCAAAACGACGGCTGCCGGCAGATCACCTGCACCAAAGTGATGCGCTCCTACCCAAGGCGCCCATCTAACGATTATAACGAATAATCGTAAACCACAGAGATGGAAGAGGGGTTGGACGAAACTTCGTCTTGCCCGAACCGACAAAAACATATCGCACAGGCGGCAGCTTTGAATGCCCATTCTGGATCCAAACAGCCACACAGCAACGCTATGTGAACGAAAACGTCAGGGCCGCCCAGTCTCCAAAGCAACCTGGCTCACCAAGCCAGGAATACTTTTGCGAAAGGGGTCCGCGGCGACCACCCATACGGTACGGCCAACAACGAAGCAAGTAGCGTCCATCTGCTAAAGCGCCACCCTCCACGACGGCCAGAAAAGGACGACTTTTTACACGACGAAGGATCAGCAATCAAGGGCATATAATTACTAAGTCTGACGAGCATCAATCGCAACGCAAGCCAACCATTCCGAAGCATTCTCAGGAAAACAGTTTAGACGGTCGCGTGAAGCGAGAGAGAATTGTAGGCACTAATTTCCTCTTCGGAACTCGCCCCAAACGTGAATATTACACCAGTATCGGCTTGAAGCATGGCCGTGGCGAACACAGACTGTCGCATCTCGCACTTCAAACTATACGGACATGTGCACAACTTCAAAACATAGGCAGTCCGCCATCAAAACTTCCACTGAGTGTTCACACTGTTCTGCTGCGCTCTCCTATCGAACGTACGGACGGACGCAGTTCAAACGAGCCAGGTCGGATGCTAGACAATCTATCCACGGCACTCGTTCTTTTTCCCGGTGGTTGAATTTATTACGTAGAGGGATAGATGCGATTCTCTTCATTCAAGTGCACCGCTCAAATATGCACTGATTGATTTCAAGTGGGCAAGGCCAAGTTGCATGGCCCCACCTGACCAGCATCTGCAAACATCGGGGCCAAAAGGAACCCCACCCGAGCACAATGTCACGGGTGTACGATACTGTTCCGTGGGCAGTGAAGCAGACCAGTGGCGCAATCTTTCACACGTTGAGTGATAGAAAACTTTATCGCGCAGCACGGGATTGGCCGAGGCTTGCGCGTATACGTCTGACAGTCAGACGTAAGATCAACAACTAAAGAAGGCAGTGATGGTAACCACTTTGTCGTCTGGTGTGCAAAGACGGGCAAATAACGGAGGGTGAGGCCGTTCCGTGCGCTTGAACGGATATAGAACGATCTGCGGACGGCTTGGATACAATCGAAACGTAAGCGCTCAGGCCGGACAAACGAATCAGCCCGCTTTGACAGCGAAAGCTGTTATGATTTCACAACAAGGGCTGTTTTTGGCGCCGTAGTTCTCCGCCGCCGCCAGTGTCCGTAACCACTATCGCGCGAAATAAGAAAAAAATTACAGCATAACCACGGATGAATCATGAAGAGCTTGGGCGAAGCTCCTGAAGCAATCATGGTTACACCGTGAAATGTTCAGTGGTTTCGCCCAGCAGTAATCAAAGCGATACGCTGCTTTATTTTTCCTTTTTCCCTTTTTTCTTCTTTTTTTGTATTTTTATTTTCAAATTTTACTTTTTTATTTTTTAGTTTTAAGTTTTTTTTTCTATCTCTATGCCTACCGCATGGTACGTAATCCGAATCTGCTGTATGTCGTAGGTAAGAAATTTACGACTTCCTCTAATAATACACGCTTCTCCCTTCAAAGCAATATTTTTCCGCCCAAGGCGCGCACAAACTATGGACAAAAAACAGTAAGCTTCTCCGCAATCAAGGTGTGGAACACTCTGCCGTTGGAGGCCAAAACCTCGCCCTCTTTATATGCTTTCAAACATTCCGTTCGCCTTTTTCTGAACCATCCTTTGAATATTTGAACTATATGTAATCACTGTCGTTACTTCATCGTCGCTTTCACAATGCTTCGTGTATTATTTATTCTCTTTCATTACATTCTTGTTCATGTGAAATATTTATTACTATACTGACCTAAAGATTGCATCATTACACTTTCTTAGCTCTTACTTATTTTGCTACCTTTCTTGAATTTTCAGTGTCAAATAGTATAAATTGTCTTTGCATACCATAATGCCACTCCTATTATTTTGTGCGCATTCTATCCTTGTTTGGCGCTACTTCTGCTCATGATTTTATTTTCTTATGTATTCTATAACACGAGGTCCCATTGCAGTGTTGCAAGGGTCCAAGAAAGTCCATCCCGATTTGCTCGAATGGCCGCCCCACGGGGGCTATAGGTTGGAGAAAACCGGCAGGTTTGCCGGGTGGTAGCTTTTTCATCTGGCAGTCTGGGCAGGTGAGGACATATATACTTGCTCACATATGCGAACATCTTTGGCCAGAAATATCGGCAGCGTACATTTTCCCATGTGCGCTTGACACCAAGGTGGCCTGCCGTGGTGTCGTCATGGCAGTGCTTTAGGATGTCCGGTTTCAGACACCTGGGGACGACAAGTGCCGCGCGGTCTTCCTGAAACCCTTTTGCCCTCCGATACAGAACACCATCGATCAACTGAAAGCTCCGTGCCGTTCGTTTAGTTTTCCTGACAACGGGCGCGTTCGGCTGCTCGAGGTAGTGGATAATTTCTCTCATCCATGGATCTGCCCTCTGCCGTTCCCCAACATCCACTCGATCCAGAGCCAGCAACGGTAATTGATTTTCTTCGCTTGCTGGTGCGGGGTCATGAGGGAGGCGAGAAAGCATTTCCATTCTTCTGGCCTGGGCGATGTCTCAGCGTTATGTCGAATTCCTGCAGCAACAAAGACCACCGCATGAGACGACCATTCAGATTCCGGATTTTCATAGCCACTTAAGGCTAGCTTTGTCGGTCACGACTGTGAATTTAGCCCCGAAAACGTACGGCCAAAAGTGTGCACAGGCGTACAGGACGGCGAGACATTCCTTCTAAGTGGTGCTGTAATTAATCTTAGCGTTTTAAGGTGCCGGCTAGCATAGGCGATGACTCTTTCCTGAGCTGCGATTTTCTGAACGAGCACGGCTCCAATGCCCTATTTGCAAGCATCCGTGTGCACCAAACTGGCGCAGAACGGGGGCTGTGATAAGCTTGTCCTTGAGGGATTGCATCGCTACTTCGCAGGCCGCATCCCAGACGAAAGGAGCATATTTTTTGGTCAGGTTGGTCAGGGTTCGAGAAATACTAGAAAAATTCTTAATGAATCGCCGATAGTAGTTGCAGATTCCAAGAAAGCTCTGCACACCTTTCTTGTTTCCTGGCTTGGTGAATTTTTCGATCGCTGCCACTTTGTCGGGATCCGGCCGCATGTTTTCGCCCGTAAGAATGTTTCCGACATACTTGATCTCAATTCGGGCGAAACTGCACTTCTCGGGCTTCAGATGTAAGTTCGCCGCGTCCAAAGCCGTAAGTACGCTCTCCAAGTCTTTCAAATGGGCTGCCATGGTCTTAGAAAAAATCACAATGTCGTCCAAGTAGGCCAAACACACCCTCCAGAGCAGGCCACTGAGAACTTTGTTGATCATTCTCTGGAATGTGGCGGGTGCGTTACACAGACCGAATGGGACAACATTGAATTCGTAGAGTCCCCGCCCATGTAAATGCTGTCTTAGTCGTATCCTGCTCTCGAATTCCAGTTTGCCAGTAGCCTGATGTCAAATCCAATGTCGTGAACTACCGGGATCCCTGCAGCACATCAAGAATGTCGTCGGTTCTCGGCAAAGGGTGCACCTCTCTTTTTGTGACGGCATTGACTCTTCTGAAATCTACGCAGAAGTGCCAGCCGCCGTTCGGCTTCTTTACCAGAACCACAGGGGACGACCATGGCCTGTTGGACTATCTGATCACTCCGTCATGAAGCATCTCATCAGTCTGCTGGCCAATAACCTCCCTTTCGAAGGTGGAATGTCGGTAGGGATGTTGATCAATGGGAGCCGAATGACCTGTGTCTATGACATGCTCCGCGACGTCAGTTCTCTGAATTGGGTTGTGTTCCCCGGAAACAAATGGCGGAACTTATTCACAAGTGAGAGCAACTCAGCTGTTTCGGTAGGTTGCAAATGGTCCCCAGCGTCCACTTCGAAGCCGCCGCTACCCACTGTGCAGTGCGGCGCGGCGATGCCGAGCTGCGCATCATAGACGCAGCCCAGCCAGGCTTCTTGCCGCAGTGCAAAGTTACTGGCGACATAGTAGGGTTAGCCACACGGACAATGCCGACCCCACTCAACACATTTGTCAGGGTTCGTGCCACACGCAACCCGTTTCTCAAATTAACATTTGGCTCGATAATGTGGACGCCGTCTATGGGAACATGTACAGGCACAATCGCCTCGGTGCGTGTTTCTATGCGGATCTGCTCCTGGCACCTCACTGGGACATCGCCATGAGTGACATTCTTCGGCCCTACTTAAAGATCAAACGCCTGTCCCCCATTTTCCAATTTCTCCGCAGAAAAACCGATAACTAACCGAACTGCTCGGCAAAATGGGAGCCCACTCAGCAGTTCGTAAGGGCATTCCTTGGCAACTAGAAATTTCTGACTTATTTGCACGGTGCCGAATTCAAGAAGTATTTCCGCTTCCCCCCTGCGCGATAGGGTGTTTCCTCCAATTCCTCTAATCAAAATTCCATTCTCTCTCAGTTCTCGAACTGAAGTGATCTTCTGTGCGAAATCAAGGGAGACAACATTTACAGAAGAGCCGGTGTCGACGATTAGCCTGTCACGTCTCCCGTTTGCCTTGACCGGGAGATAGATTAATTGGTTTACCGCCAATGTGCAGACTGAACGGCCAGGCTGGCCCCCTATGCCTGGCCATTCCCGTTTCCCGAGTCAAAACGCCGCTCACCGTTGCCGCTTTGTTCGTCCCTTCTCTGTCGCTGCTGGTCCTCGTACTGCCTGTGACACTGTCGCGCGGTGTGGCCGAGGCGTTGGCAGTAGTAGCACCGGGGGCGCCCATCGCCGCCGCGGGATGTTCTAGGAGGCCACTGGGCAGGCGGCCGGCAAACCTCGTCCTCTACAGCGTTCAACCTGTCGGCGAGTGACTTAATCGACTGGGCGGGAGCCTTCAATTCCTGATTGCTCGCCGCGTCGCGTCGGTGACGTTGGGCGTCCGAAATACATGTTGGCACGGCGTCCTGGCGCTGCTCGCGAACCGGGGCGCTCACCAGAGAAGTCTGTGTCGTGATTGATTCCCCAGGAATGGCCGCTGACCACGGCTGCGTAACGTTGGTTGGCAGGTAGTTGTTCAGAAGAGTCAAATGGGCACGGGCCATGAACGCGGCATTGTTTATCCGCTGCAGAATTTGTGAAAATTCTCCAGAAATTGTCGGGTTGGCGAGGACCATTTTCTCTAGAGCATCGGCACGGAGTCCGCGCAAAAGATGACGTACGCAGTCTTCCTCTTTCATAGCTGGGTCTACGCGGGCGCAGAGCTGCAGTACGTCGTAGTAATGCTGCTCCGGGCTCTCAGACGGCAGTTGAACTCGATTTTCTAGTCTCAGGCGGGTTATCTCTGCTGCGTGGCGGCCAGTGAAGCTAGACATAAGCAACGTGGCCAACTCTTCCCACGTATTAGGAGCGCCGGTCATAACTTTCGTAGTATATCATTTTTTTGCGCAACCCTCAAAAGCCAAATAAAGAAATTTCACCTTTGTATCGTCGTCCCATGAGTTGAGCGAAGATACATGTTCGTAGCAGGTCACCCACTCCGATACGGATTCCTCAGGTGTACCTTTGAACACCGGGGGCCCGATGAAGGGTCTCGAGGTTGCAGCAGTTGGAAGGTGGGCCATTCTCGCAACGTCGTCCACGCCGTTCTGGCTTCTCAGAGTGGGCATCACCTTACGGGGGTTTTCAGTACCGCACAGCCTCCACCACTTTCTAGCGTAGTGTTCTGGTCGCCACTTGGTTGCCGCCGGAGAGATGACACGTACACACAGCAGACCCATAGACTTCTCCTAAACTGATTTATTTGGCTAAAGCATTCCTAATTGACGTTGTACACACTTGTACGCTACATAACTGGGACAACTCTGAGTAGCACTCGCTGCAACCTGCTCTCGTGGCGTCCACGGTGCGACTCTCCCTCGGCTCCCCTGGAAGCGTCCCGACGCCACCCCAGAGACCAAACAAAAAAGGACCACTCAGAAGTCTCCGTTGACGACACCCAATCGGGTATCACGAATTCAAACAGGTACACCCAATCGCAGGCGGTCTCCACCGAGTTTGAACTCAATGACCGCCGTCCACCTAAAGGGTAATGATCTAAACTAAAGTAAAAACACACAGGAAGCTACCGCGACATCTGTTAGGCTTCCACCGTACAGCTCCCCCCGCATACCTTCCGGCGCCACGGATGCAGAGCCGTCTGCGGTCCCCTAAATGGGAAACAGACCCTCGTAGGAAGGAAGATAACGCGCTCGTACAACAAAGCCGGTGAGCCACTCAAGGACACCACCGGAAACCCTGCTCTTGGGCAGACCCGCGATATTGGAACGAGCCAAACGTGGAAAGAAAATAGCTACATCAAGCTTTACGCGACAATATGATAAACTCTGATGAATAAATGTGCACGTGGTGTTAACAGTCGCCGTTAGGACCACTGAACCGTGTTCTGTCGCAAACTACACTCAAACAAAGCATCACTTTGCGCGTAGTGTGCCTAAGATCGAGTGATCGGCAGATATTTAGACAGAAATAAAACAGTACAGTATTTTATTCCAAAACACTTATCGAGTTGCTCACATAAAGAGATAAACCTACTGGTGCTTTTCGTAGAAAATACGAAAATCGCCAATTAGGTTTTCGTTATAAATTTACGTAATTATGGATAAACACGGTCGAAGACATGGGATGATGTAAGATGGTCGTGTAGATAACAAGGGGAGCACATTACCGAAGCAGATCAGCTCCATTGGCGATACTGCTGAGAGACTACTCTCCCACTTTATAGATTACTTAAACGGGACGGCTCACTGATCCCTCACAGTTGAGCACACATCGCATTGTAATCGTATACCTATTCAAGCGAAGCTGATGTTCCAAAATACTATCCTCGCGCACAGCTGGCGCGCCCCAATAAACTTTATTTCCAGGTCTGGGGTTTGAACCTTGGTCCTCCCGGTCCGAAAGCGAGTGTCTTGACCACTAACTAGGCCGAGCACTCATGCTTGCCTAATGTGAACTTAACTTAAACATATGAATCAGTTCTACCGACGATGCAAAAAAAGAATTAGGAAGCCCTACGCTTGCTACGGGCTCTCCATTAAAACATTTCGTGTCGGCGGACTGAAAGCGATCTGCTGGAGAGCGCTTAAGATCGATATCGCTAATTACACATGTCAGAAAAATTCTAAACTGGAAAACTTTAATTCCTAACTCGTATTTCCTTGACCACGTGATGATCACGTTAGGCCGTTCGACAGGCTGACGAACGGCAGAAAGGCAGTGAAAGTAGATCACTGCACGGGCTGTAATATCGGCCCGGGCCCGGCCTGTGTCTAGCACTCGCTGAAGTTTACCCCCCAAAGCCTGGTCCGGTGACTCACAACGAGACCCGGGCCCGGCCCGAACACGAGGAAAAATGTCACCTGCCCGGCCCCACCACAGATCGGGCCCGACATGGGCAGACCCAATAATCGAGGTCGTGTTGCCCGAACATGGAATCGATAGCAACGCATTTTGAAGTAGGAAATAATTACGTTTTCTGGGCGCATGCTTCGCTAACAAGTATGCTTTAATCTACGGTAATTCTTCGTTCAAAAGGACTTCACTGTGGCAACATTTGACTGGACATGCCGGGTACGATGTACGGTTATTGGTCAGCGGTATACTCTACCTATTTTTCCTGCAAATAAAATGGGAATCATCAAGAGCGTTTGGTAGCAGATATTGAGCAAGGAAAATGATTTGCAGCATAAGTTCAGTTTCAACAGGGAGCGCAATTAGAACAGAGGAAAGAGAAAAGAGAACGCTCTCTTCACTTTGTTTTATTGCGCTCTCTATTGAAATTTAAACCATGCTCTAACGACAAAGCCAATCGTGCACCCTTCTGGATATGTAGCGCCTTGCACAAGAAAAATACAGGTAAAAAGTCAAATTTATTACCTTCGTTGTAAATACGCTAACCAAGGTAAAAAAATTATAACAAGCTCCGTGCACCACGTGTACGTTTCTAAATACGTATAAACAACCGAAAGGTAGAAAAAGCCATTTGTCATAGCATTCTTTCCATATATCACTCCCCTGCTAGTATATACATTCTATAGGTTTTTTGTGGCATATTTTAAGTTCATTTCTTCACATGGTATTGGGTGAAAAGTGTAATTATCAAGAGATTCTCGTTGTAAGCACACCATGCACTTTTGCGTCAGATATCCTGCCACGCTAAAGTTTCTCGAACTGCTTGCGCTAGCTGCAGTGGCGTACAAAATCTGCCTTGCGAATTGTGAAGGCGTCGGCAGTCGCTGTTCTCAGACTTGTACCACTGGAGCAAATTCCGGACATCTGTTCAGACCAATGCAAATGAACATAGATGTCCCGCTCATCCCTTCATTTCTGTTGTTCCCGAACGTCGTGCCGCTCTGCAATATAAAAATCTATAAAACTCCTATCTGAGGGCATCTCCTTGCAGGTTTGAGCAGTGTATGTTATGCACGGTTTGCACTATACTGTTTTTTCATATTACCATGGTATATGCCTTGCTAACGATGTTGTACCGGTAGAAGCTGGCGATTGGACTACGCGGGTAGGACTGGCAGAAGGTAGGTGAAAAGATTTCGATCTATTTTCGAGGTTCGTTCCAGTTTGGTAATAAAAGCGCCGAATAAGCTTCCCGATAATTACTGATGGGTGCGTATGGTTCGAGATAAAAGGATATCTCCCGACACGCACCTAGCAAGTGTCTTTTCTCAAGTGAATATACCATGCCCAACACCTTCTTTAATGGACCTGCAGATCCCAACGCTGTTGCGGCAGTATCATGTAGCTCTCGCAACATATAGCGCAACAAGAGGAAAGCTCAGACGTTAACAATGTGGGCACACAGAGCACGCTGTGCGTGTCCATGTTGCGTCACATGACCACTGGGAGCCGTGACGGAGCTACGGGCAAAGAAATCTTTATAATGATTTCATGTAACGTAAGTCCGCGCAGACCTTTCGGTTTAGTGGACTGCTGGAACTTGAAAAAATGTTGCCACGCTTTGGAGTGCTGTGATCACTCTTCCGATGATAAGCTATAGAGGTAAATTTATGAGAGTACACATTTTATTACAATAACAAAATAACATTTGAGATATAAAATAATGGCCAATATAATAAATAAAGCACAGAAAAGTGAGATGTTATCTTTATGTGCACCTGGCCAACTTAACTCTAGCTCGCCCGTTTGAGAACCCTATGAGCAAGAAGCAGATGTAGTTCAGTACTT
>NW_023614301.1:0-80001 GCF_013339695.2 Rhipicephalus sanguineus
GCCGTCGGGTCGTTGTGCAGGGCATGCAGAATTTCTGGTCGCAGTCCCGAAGGTACAACGATAAGGTAGCTGGCTCGGGCCGGAGAGAAGTTCTTCTTTACGAGGACGTTGCTCTTCAAGGAAAATGATGCCAGTCCTCGCCTGAATACTTTTGGGACAACGATGGTCCTGCCCACCAGGTATTCCACTAGACCCTTCAGTTCCGGGCCGGCTTGCTGTCGTTCGGCGAAGTCGTCGGCACTTATGGCTCCAAAGAAGCTGTCATCATCCTAGTCGTTGGGCGGTGGTGGGTCGACGGGGGCACGAGACAAGCAGTTGGCGTCGGAGTGTTTCCTTCCGAACTTGTACACGACGGTAATGTCGAATTCTTGAAGCCTTAGGCTCCACTGTGCAAGGCGACCTGAAGGATCCTTCAAGTTAGCTAGCCAACACAAGGCGTGATGGTCGCTCACAACTTTGAAGGGCCTGCCGTAGAGGTAGGGGCGAACTTTGACGTAGCCCAGATGATGGCGAGGCACTCTTTTTCTGTTGTGGAATAGTTGGCCTCTGCCTTAGATAGCGACCGGCTAGCATAACTTATAACCCTTTCGAGTCCGCCCGTCCGCTGCACAAGGACGGCACCGAGTCCTACACTGCTTGCACCGTATCGGCGTATTCGTCGAAATGCGCAAGTATCCGAAGCGTCTGCAGGCGTCGTTTCAGTTCATTAAATGCTTCGACTTGCGCTGTTTGCCACCTGAATTCGACGTCGGTCTTTGTGAGCTGCGTTAGTGGCTCGGCGATCCGTGAAAAGTCTTTGACAAAGCGTCTGTAATAGGCGCACAAGCTGAGAAATCGACGCACGGCCTTCTTGTCGGTGGGTGGCGGGAAAGCGGCGATGGCAGCTGTCTTCTGCAGGTCTGGGAGCACTCCAGTCTTGCTGATCACGTGACCCAAAAACAAGAGCTCCTGGTACGCGAAGCGGCACTTTTCTGGCTTCAGGGTGAGCCCGGAGTTCTTGATAGCTTGAAGTACGGATTGAAGTCTCTGGAGGTGTTCGTCGAAGTTCGAGGAAAACACAACGACGTCGTCCAAGTAAACAAGGCAAGTCTGCCACTTCAAGCCAGCTAATACAGTATCCATGACTCGTTGGAAAGTCGCATATGCCAAGCAAAGACCAAAGGGCATGACCTTGAACTCGAACAGGCCGTCCGGTGTTATGAAGGCAGTCTTTTCTCGGTCTCTCTCGTCGACTTCGATTTGGTGGTAGCCGGTCTTGAGGTCCATCGAAGAAAAGTACTTTGTGTTGTGGAGTCGATCTAGGGCGTCGTCTATACGTGGGAGAGGGTACACCTACTTTTTCGTGATTTTGTTCAGGCGACGATAATCGATGCAGAAACGTAGGGTCCCATCCTTCTTCCTTACTAACACCACAGGTGACGCCCACGGATTCTTGGACGGCTGCATGATGTCGTCGCGTAGCATTTCGTCGACCTGTTTCTTGACGGCCTCGCGTTCTCGCGTTGAAACTCTGTACGGGCTCTGACGAAGTGGCCTGGTACTTCTGCAAGACCGGTGTGTACCGAAGTCTGGACGACGATGAAAAGCAGTCCTTGTACTGCAGGAGCAGGGTTTTGAGGTGGTCTTGCTTGACCTTCGGAAGGCTTGGGTTCACGTCGAAATCTGGTTCGGGACCTCGATTTGTGGAAGCAGGTTTGGCAGCATCGAAGAGGGTGAAAGTATTGCTGGCAGCCACACATTCGTCGATGTAGGCAACCGTCGTACCAATGTTGAGGTGCCTATATTTGTGGCTGAAGTTTGTCAGCACTACCTTTGCTTTACCGTCACGCAGCTTGGCTATACCTCTTGCGACGCAAGTTTGACGGTTCAGGAGTAGGTGCTGATCGCCCTCGATGACACCTTCAAGGTTCGCAGGTTTTTTGGTGCCGACGGAAATAATGATGCTGGAGCGTGGCGGAACGGTCACCTGCTCTTCTATCACATTCAATGCATGGTTCCCTGGCGTCGCATGGGCAGGAGAACTTTGAGGTTAGTGTTATCGACTGAGACCTCAGGTCGATGAAGGCGCCGTGGTCACTTAGGAAGTACATTCCAAGTATCACATCCCTGGAGCAGTTTTGTAGGATTACAAAGCTCGCAGGATAAGTCCAGTTATTGATGGTGACTCTTGTCATGCAGACACCAATCGGCGTTATCAGGTGGCCTCCACTGTCTGGATTTTGGATCCACTCCAAGCGGTCTTTACTATCTTCAGCTTGGTGGCGAATGGCCCGCTGACGACGGAATAGTCGGCCCCAGTGTCGACGAGAGCGGTGACGTGGCCGTCGATGAGAACGTCGAAGTCGCTAGTCCGTCGCCTTGCGTTGCGGTTAGGTCGCAGCATAGGATCCAGGCTGCGTCGATTTGTCGTGGTGCTTCCATGCTGCGTCGTCAGGTCTTCTTCGGTATGCAAGGTTTCGTCGGCAGGGCTTTGTCTGCTTTGCGTCATGTTCTGCAGGTCTCGTCGCGTTGTCGGCGGCGGCCGCCGCGGAGGATCTTTGGCATTTCGTCGTACAGCAACCACACCTCCATCGGTTGCTGCCCTTAGTTTCCTGGATAAGGGCTAGGCGACCGGCCCAGTTTGGGCCAGTGTACTGCCGGTGGTGCGGTGACATGTAGTGGCCGGCTGATGGCGAGCAGGAACGTCGTCGTTCTTGCCACTATGTTCCAGTGAGGTAGTCGTCGATGTCACGAGGCCGTTCCACTGGCTCCGGGCGCAGTGCGTTGACGGCGAATCTGCGTAGCCCCATCTGTCGGTACTGGCAGCGGCGGTATGTGTGGCCAACCTCTCCACAGTGGTAGCAGAGGGGCGGTTGTCAGGGGCATGCCGAACGGCGGTCTTCCTCGGCATGTATCGCTGGCCGGCTGGCGGGCGATACGATGTCGGTGGTGGCGGCGGTGGTGCCTCGCGGCGGAACCGCTGGGTCGGCGCGGCGTCTTCACGTGGGCGAGGAGGGGGGGGGCATTGCGTCGGGCTGCAAGAGCATAGCGCATTGCTTGCAGCTGCAGCTGCGCTGACTCAAGGACACCCTGCGACTGCTGGATTTCCTGTCGGACGATGTCTGCGATCGAGGCATCTTGAGGCTGGCACGACGGGAACATTCAACGAAGTTCTTCGCACACTACGGCCCTTATGGTCTCGCACAGATCGTCGGAGCCGATAGCTTGAACTGCTGCGCTGTCTTGGATCAAGCGGCGGTTGTATTGCCGGGTGTGCATTTCCAACGTGCTCTCGATTGTTGTGGCCTCGGAGACAAATTCCTGGACTGTCTTGGGTGGGTTCCGCATGAGCCCAGCGAAGAGCTCTTGTCTTACTCCTCGCATGAGGAAACGGACTTTCTTCTTCTCAGTCATGTTAGGGTCGTGTGGCGGAAGAGTCTGGTCATTTCTTCTGCGAATATTGTCACTTTTTCGTTCGGGAGCCGGACCCGTGTCTCCAGTAATGCGGCGGCCCTTTCCTTTCGCACGACGCTTGTGAACGCTGCGAGGAAGCTGGTCTGGAAGATGTCCCACGTTGTCAGGGTAGACTCCCTGTTCTTGAACCATGTCCTGGCACTGTCTTCCAAAGCGAAGTACACATAGCGTAACTTGTCGCTGATGTCCCAGTTGTTGAAGCCCGCAGTCCTCTTGTACGACTCGAGCCACGTCTCTGGGTCCTCACATGATGATCCCCAAAAGATCAGCGGCTCCCTCGGCTGCTGCATCACGATCGCGGGCAGTGGCGCAGTGGCTGTCATCGTTGCCGCAGTCATGGTCCTGGCCTTGGTCTTCCGAGTCTTGTCGGGTAGAGGCCCATACTCCGGTGGTAGACCTTGTTGCCTACGGCTAGCTCGCTGGTCGTGGTTGGCGTCGATGTCTTCTCCGCGCTGTGGGCTGAGTTCACGGCTTGACAGGGGCGTCCGGAACATGACTGAACAGCACCTCCACCGATGTCATGGGGTCGTGACGTCGACAAAGACAACAGCTGGCATGGTCAAGATGAAACTCTTTATTTGGCCGAACTTGTGGCCGGGAAATGAAAACTCAAACTACAGCAATACACGCTGTATACTGATAGCGGAGAACTGGGTATCGGCCGTCAAAAACTGACAAGCGGTGAAGCGCGTCGGTATTTATACATGTGACGTTGAATATTCCAGCGTTATCGCTGGTTGCCGCACAAACTCTAGAATAAGCTAGCGTGTTCACATCTTGCGCGCAATCTTAACAAAACGATCTACAATAATCGGGAAGCTTCTCGAACAATCAGGCACGGTTCACGCTGAGCGTTGCTGACAGTCTTTGTGGGCGAAAACCGAATACAGCAAAGTGATAACAAGAACACACGTGGCAATATGCTCAACATGCATGTTACAGTTAGGCCACCAAACAGACCCCTGGCCCGTTCTTGGCAGTAGAGCACTCCCTGATGCCCTTCGTGCAAGGATGTCCTGGCGCAAGGCTGAAGGAATGATGAGTCATTGGCCCAGCAGAAGGATGCTGTTGTATATGCTCAACCTGTCCCTTTTCTTCCAAATGAGTGACCTGCAGAAACACCTTGTTTTTGTCTGGCCATCCCTTCATGCAGTAGCTCATAACTGCAGAGCAGGCTTCATCTAGGGCTCGATGCATGCGGACATCTTCTCGCCGTCTTGCTACCAGAAGCAGTAATTCCTTGAACACTTGACTGACGAAAAGCTCCAAGGTGTCTACTATGCAGGTAGCTGGCATATCCGAGGGAGCTCATGACAAAGTGTCCGCTGCAGCTAAGTGCTTCCCAGGAACATATTTCACCACATACTGATAAAGCATCAGTTTGATTTGCATTCTTTGTATGTGATGTGGCACGAGTTCTAAGTCCAGAGGAAGGTGATCTATTTCTACCTCAAAGGTGAGGCCGCAAATGCACTGGTTTTATCATGAAATGGCCCAAGTCACGCCAAGACATTCCTTCTCCGACTATAACGCGCTTTTGTTGGAGTGAGCACCACTGAAGCATATGCTACAGCCCGTCAAATACCCTCGGGCTGGTCCTGCAGCAGTACTACTCCCCGATCGTATGAACTGGCATCTGCGAATACTACTGTATTTTGCCATGCATGTGCAGGAGCTCAGCAGAAACTTGAGGCGTCAGAAGGCCTTTTCTTGACTGGAGCCCCAAGTCTAGGTGCAGTTCTTGTTCAGAAGGGAACTGGGCTCCATAACATTGGATAAGTGAGTGTCACAATTGAGAGGCTCAGTATAAACGTGATAAAAAAGAAGATGACGTCAAGCATGGCATCAAGACTAGAAGAGGAGGAAAACGAAGTGGGTGCTATAAAAAGGAAGGTGACATGGGCATAAGGGGCCCTGGGTGTGTTCGATCGTGAGCGCGTGAGGGGGGCACGAGCGTCGCCGGCTTTTGTTCCGGGCGCTTCTGCTCCCTTTGTTCTACGGCATCGCACCGTAGTCTCGTGCTCCTTCGCTCTACGGCATCGCACCGAAGTCTACGGCTTTTCGACACGTCCTAGGAACTGGATGGCCGTCACGAACACCCGCAGCGGCCAGGGTGGGTCATCGGCTTGTGTCCCGAGCGCTTCGTCCTACGGCACCGTTCCGTAGGCCTCGCCTGAGCCAGTCCTGTTCCCGCGAAACGCTGACCAGCGCAAGTCAACTCTAAGGTCAGTGAACTCCGCGCCTCCCTTCAACCACAACGCGAGCTCACATTCTGCAACCGGTCAAACCTACGGCATCAGCGACCGCCGCTAGGCCTAATCTCGGAAGCCTCCGCCACGTCAGCGACGATGTCATGTGTGATGACGACGACGGACGACGATTCGGCAGCGGCAAGGACAGCGATGGTCATCAAGACCGTCGAAATCAGCGACTGGGACACAACTCGACCGATCCAGGACATTGACAAGAAGCGCATGAGCTGGGCCAAGTAAGATCAGCCCTTTTCATCGTCAAGGTCAACCCGAGACATGAGTACGCTAAGGCTAGAGCGCTGTAGAGCTGCCTGACTTTATTTAGGATGGTTTAGTTTGTAGTGTGGTCTCTGTGTAGGTTTAGTTGGCATTTGCAGTTACTGGTATTTGTTTCACACACTTTTACGTTCTAGAGTGCCGTGCGTTCGTTTAATAAATGTGTTGTGGAGTTTACAGAGTCTGGTCTGAATCCATCATTCGCAACCAACCGAATCCGTGACAGTGAGGCATGAACCGTGTGACGTGGTTGGCCATTCCTAGCAATCATCGCACTTCACTGACGTCGGTCAGCGGTGGCAGCTCCCTGACAGCCTTCACCTTGTCTGGGTCTGGTGAAATCCCGTCAGCCCCAGCCACTACACCAAAGAACTTCACCTAGTTTATCCAAAAGGCATACTTATTTTTGTACGAGTGACACCCTCTTCCTCCAGGTGGGCCAGGACGGCAGTCAGACACTCGCCATGCTCCTAACAATCTTTTCCAACGATTAGAATGTCATCATGTTCACGACTCCAGGCAAGCGCTCAATATCCTTGACATTAACTGCTGGAAGTACTCTGTTGCCATCGCCGTACCGAAAAGGAGTTTCTTATTACAGTACCAACCGAACGGCATTATAAACGTCGAGAGTTCCTGGCTGTCAGCACTCAACGTCACCCGATGGGAGCCACACCACGCATCCAACTTGGAGAATACCTGTGCTCCTCTCGAGTGGCCAAGAATCTGTTCCACTGTTGGCAAGATGAAGCGCTCCCTTTCAATTACTTTATTTAGCTTCGTCACATCAACGCAGATCCTGTTGCCGCCTGACGACTTGGGCACGACTACAAGTTCGAAGTACCATTCAGTTGTGTCTCTACCTTTCTTATGACGTCCTGCGACGCCGACTCGTCCAGCTTTTTTGACAACATCATTTAAAGGAATTAGAATTCCCCTGAAGGCACTCAAGGAAAATGGATGAGCGTCGGCTTTAATGCGAGTGTGGCATTCAGCTTGCCGAAATTTCACAACCCTTGTAAAACATTTGCTTTAAGGAAATGAACGCACTCACAGGATCGAAGAACTGAACCCTAAGGGCTTCAACTGCAGGCAGCCCAAGGAGGTGCATGCGTTCACGTTCAGCCACATACACGTTCGGGACTGTGGACTTGTCACGCCACTGTAAATTTACTTTGAAGGTACCAAGACGTGAAGACTCTGTTCCCCAGGACCCCGGAATTCCCCTCATCAATAACAACATCAATAAACCAACACTGTGGAGGGATCAACCATGTTTTCTTTTTTTTTTTTTTGAAACAGGGCACAGTCAGCAATACCCGTGGCCACACGAGAGGCGGAAGGATAAACACCAGTCTTTGCTTTGTTGTAGCCCCGCCTTTTCTGTCAAGGACTGAACCTCCTCTGTGTGATTTGTGAGAATCGCCGCCGATAAACCCCCTCACCCCCAATGGCTGCGACAGGAGGCATGCTTCGGTGGCAGTGCGCATGTTCCACGCATCAGGAACAAGCTATAAGAAGGACCGTGGACAGCCATGTGGGTGGCCGACAGACTGTCACGGTAGGGGTTGTGTACCGCATTCCTTTTTCTTGTGGCCGTCATTATGTTGGACAGACGGGCCGCTGTATCAATAAAAGGTTGCGGGAACACTATCTCTCTTTGCATAACGGCTCACTTTCTCATTTGGCTTCGTACTGCTCCACGTGGGGTGCACACCTGTTCTGTCTCATACAGTTATCATTTTTAAGCACCACGATCAATTCACCCGTGAAGTTTCTGAAGCCTATCATATAAACAAGTCACGTGATGCCTGCATAAGCCAGATCTCGGTGACATTGCACAAGAGTTTACTTTTATTGATGAGCGTATCACCTATCACTTCATAGCTCATTTGTCATACACGGTCTTCCCCTTTTAAGCTCTTGTTGCTCTGAATAAACTTTCAGTTGTGAGCGCAGCGCTGTGTGTGTTTCATCTCTTCTTTGTCTTCGTTTTTCTGTGCCCTGATTTTCTTCGAACATGTCGCGGGGTGGCCATGCACGCGGCGTGCGCCACGCCGGGGCCAAGACGGCCATGAACCCCAGATTATATAGGTTGTGCTTGGCTCTCTATATGCGATTTCAGTTTCAAATTTTTCAAAATGAGCATCAATTCACCACTGCAAAGGAACAGCGCATAAGAGGAGTTCTCAAAAAAGGCCTACATGCAATCATTATGCTGGTAGCGTCAGTGCAAAGCTGTCGTAGCAATTCACAGGTCCACATACACTGCACATTTTGTCAAACCGCCCAAACCATTATTCCTTTATTTTTGTCTCATTTTCCTATGCTGCCCTTCTATACAAGTATGTGGAAGGGGTGGCAGCGGAAAGGCAAGATTTTCAACATGGTTGCTCTCAGTAATGAGAACGACAAGTGACGCCTCTTTAAAGGGCCCGTAAACAGGCTGCGACTTCTTTTTTCACACCCCCCAACAAGCTCGCTAATTCGTACAGTAGACCGCGGCGATCACGTTTTCCGAATATTACAGCGCTGCGTGCCGCGCAGACCCTTCATTTCGAAAACAATTCCTGCGCTTCTTTCCTATGCCTGACCAATCCTCCTTGTACGCAGTGACGCAAACTCGGCGATCGGCGAGTTTATGTAGCACTGAGCTTGTCGATTGGTCTAAACCAGGCCTCAACAAGTTAACGTCAGTTCCTGTTCCCACCCGCCGTTACGAAACTGCACCTTGTTTCTTGGCCCTGCAGTGAGGCGGTTTCGGCCACGCAGATAGCACCTGCACGAACTTGGCCTTCGACATGAGCAACACGTAGAGGAAGCATTGTTCACTTGTCGGCTGCAAATCGAGCGGAGAGAGGGGAACTCCGGTAGCTCGGACGGGTCGCGCTTGCTTGGTTTTCCCATTGCATGCGCGGCAAGCCGGGTTCTTTTCTCTCGCGCCCCTTGGTCGTCTTGGAAAGCAAGCACGCATTCCTGCTGCATTGTGAACTGTCACAAAGGTTTAAAAATACCGAAGAGCCGAAAACTGCCCGTAATGTTACGGAGCACGTGCGACAACGTAAACAATAAACAACCAGGGGCCGCAGCAAGCGGAAGTGCATAGCGGCTGGTCGAGCTCGCCGATGACGTCAATTGCTGACGTCCTGTCACGTTGCCAAATTGGGCGGAGTCACGACGACGGGCTACGCCTTCAACCTCCCTGTGGCTGAGAAGGGTGTGCGCCGTGCGAAAATTTGAAACCAGCTGAAATGGACGTTCTAACCTCTGTAACTTCCTTATTATATATAACACGTACTCGCAAAATTCTTGCAGCAACATGTTCACATTGCTAAAGTGCGCATATTCCTCTCATTACAATTTTTGGACCTCTGGGTTGTTTAATGGCCCTTTAAGTGCGCTATTTTGAGTCCTTTGTCTTTGTGCATGCTGAATAAATCAGTTTTTTGGCAAAGTGCACCTCCAGCTAAATAGTTTTGATAAAGGGTAGATAAAGGCAAATAAGGAGGCACCAGAAATTTTGGCAAAACACAGTTTCCTTAATCCTTAATATTATTGTAAATATTTTGCAACTTTCACAATGACTTACTGATCTGCCATGCTTTAGTGGTGCCATTTATGAAAAGCAAAGTGAATGTGTATCTTCAATAAAAATAACCTTTTTTCAGCTGATGTTCTTTGGTTGTGGTCACTAAAGCCACTGCAAAAATTTTGGCCAGAAGATTGTTTGAATTCCAATATTATTCTTCCCCAAGTGTGGGTCAATTTTTCCAGAAATGAAGTGCCATCCTTAGAATGACCACACAATGATGCCATGCAAGAAGCAGTGCTCACCCAACAGCCTGGTAAATCTCGCCTTCATTGCCCTGCTCAAAGATAGCATTGACCACACCTGCAGCCACATTGCCGGTGTAGACAGGCTGCTTGACGATCCCCTTGCCTTTGTTCCACACAGGCACGTATGTCAAGTTCCTGCGCACTGCAATGTTTAAAGAGATTAGCACACCACTCAGTGAAACAACGCTTTTTACATTGTCCCTCCATTCATGCTAGTGGCATGCTCACAATGAAATGTCACAAGTTCAGCCAAGTTTAGAGCAACACAAAAGAAGATAATGTATACAAGAAGTAACAATACAAGAAGTAACAATACCTTTAACTGCAACACAGTCGAATCCCGCTATAACGAATACCACTACAACGAAATTTTTGCCACAACAAATCATTTTTGATTCCCCGTCAGCCGCCCATAGAAAACAATGTGAATAATGTCTGATCACAACGAATAATTTTCCTGGTATTTGGTTGAACTTGAACGAGTTTTCGCGAGTGCCACCACATAAGGAAAAGGAGCTTGCCTAGGATTGCCGCAAAATTCGCTAGAAACTCGACCATTTCTCGTTGCCAGAGCCGTGCGGCCCCATCGAAACGTCCGTGTCTTCATTGGAGACATGCTTTCTGCCACCACACACACATCCCGGTAAATTTTTCGCCACTGTGATGCTCGGCGACAGATCGTTCATCTGCCATGATGCTGCCGGCGGGTTTTATGCGCATGCGGGCCGCGGAAGAATCTTCTTCAAGAACTCCCGCCATGTTTTGACGTAGCACTCAACGCAACACAACTGCTCATCGTCACAAGCCTTGCGATCGTGAATGACATCCACAGCATTTTGAAGGCACACCGCGCGGCCAGCGCTCACCTAGTCGAAGCATAATTACATTCTGCCGCAACCGCTGCGAACACAAATGCAGCCGTGTCGAGGCGATCATGGGCGACCACGAAAGTACTCTCGCAACGTACACGCACCGACTCAAAGCAATGCTGCGCGTCAAAACCACGGTACGCCAATCACAGATAGCAACGACGCAGTTCTGAAAGCATGTGCACGGCCAGCACGCACAGATTGAAAATGGGATTACCGTTTGCCGCAACCGCTGCGCAGAAAACCGCGGTCGCTATCGTCGCAATCATCGATAGCAAATACGCTCAAATACGCAGCTAACACATCAGAAGGAAGATTAAAGGCAATCAAGTCTTAAAATGGCACGAAGCGTTTCGGCTTTACTTTCGCTTGCTTTGACTGGTAGTGCGAAGTTTGGCACTTCGTTTTCAGTTAGCCTCTAGCGAACTTTGGCATGCTCCTTTGGGCGCTACATGCTCGGCACGCTTCGAGGGTAGCCTGCATATCTTATTTTTGCTCGCGTATAACTCATGTATTGACGGAAAGCCACCTTCCTTGCACCGCCTTGAAGCCAACTTACACGCCGAAATTCGCGTATAACCCGCACCCCGAGTTTAGCGCTAAATTTTCTGTATATTTTGTGCGTGTTATACGCAAGAAAATACATTCACACGGGTGTGTGCCGCCAAGTACGTCCGAGTTAGTGAGAACTCAATGCAAAAGACAATGCATGCGCTTGCGGGACCAAAAGACGAGTCATAATCATCAGATCTTCGTAACTTTTGTGGTCTAGAGAGGAAATTTCGCTGCAATGAAATTCCGCGACAACAAACTTCTTTGCGGTCCCGTCAATTTCATTGTAGCGGGATTTGACTGTATAATGAGAAACTAACAGGCAATAATGCCAAGAAAAATATAGGGGATGTTACTTGTAGTGATTAGGATATAAATGTGAAGAAAGTAAAGTGGACGAAAAGATAACTTGCCACCGGCAGGGACGAACCTGCGACCTTCGAATAACGCGTCTGATGCTCTACCACTGAGCTATGGCGGCGGTGGGTCATCCTCCCATCCACATTATGGGGATTATGTGCCTTTAAAGGGCCCCTCACCAGGTTTGAAATTTGAGCTGACGAGCGCAATCCATGCACTAGGCGTTCACCATACGTCTGCCAAAATTTGCAACGCTACGCGCCGCGTAAATGGGTAAATTTCAAGCTGAACGCTGCTTGCCTTTTCTCGCGTCCACGCGCGCAGCACAGAGAATGAGGGGATGACGTGCATGAGAGAATGGCCCTACGTAGATGGTAGTAGTGCTGTGACATCGCTCCTCTACGTAGACGAGAGGGCTCTGGCGTCGCCAACAGTAGCACGTGACACTGCGATAATTATTTGACACGACGCGTAGTTTTTGTAATTTGTTGCTTGAGTGGCTGAATAAAACTTGAGAGCAATAACAAACACACAAACGGAATGTGTGCGTTTTCTTTTTTTAATTTTTACTGCGAATCAGAGAGCGAGAAATCTACCTCCGTTTCGCACGCGTTCGTGTTTCTCGCGCTTTGCGCATCGTGCAGACGCCACCCTTTACAACGAAGCTAATTTTCTACTGCGTTCCAGCGTTCATTAGCTCATTTATCCTCCCGCGTCTAATTAAATGTTCATGCGGCACACCGCTAGTCTCGCGTCCGTACAAATGTTGCAGCTTTCGTGCTCAGTAATAGGTTGAAAGCCAAGTGATCGGCGAGGGCGCATTCGGCATAACTTGCAGAGATGAAGCGCAAAGAACGCCGCCACAACACCGCTCGCGTCTCGGGGGCTCGGGCTGGTTCGGGAGCGTCATGCGTCGTGACATCTCGTGCGCATGTCGTGTTCATGTCATGCGTATGCGTTATGTGATCCTTGCGCTCGCGTGCCGAAGAGGGCAGGGAAGGGATTTGGCTTGTCGAAGGCTACGCGGGGCGAGCGGCGAGGGTTGCAGCTCGCCTCCTCGCATCATGGTTTCGCGCCGCTACAAATTATTGTTTTTCTCAGCTTCTAAAACCGACCCGATTAGAAAAATTCTTGTGGATAATGCTCTTTATTGGGCTCGCAACAACTGCAATGTGTAACTAAAATTCGTTAGGTCACCTGGTGAGGGGCCCTTTAAACCTAGGAGCGTTAATCAGCGCCGATCAACAGCCATGGTGGCAAGGGTGGGCACGCTTTTTCTGCCTGATGGCGTCATGTAACACATGATCTCTCGACGAGATGGCAGCTGACCAATAATCGTCCACATACTGAAGGCATCAAGTCTGCCAGTAAAGACCCTCACTATGAATGAAGGAAAGAAGATGACTTTAAGGGCTCGTTTTTCTTTGTTAGACACAATATTGTTGAGAACTAACAGACAATACTTCCAAGGAAGTATAGGGGATGTTATTTGTAGTGCTTCGGATATAAATGTAAAGAAAGTAAAGATAACGTTTCGTCCACTTTACTTTCTTCTCATTATACCCTAATCACTAGTACAAATAAACCCTATACTTTCTTGGCATTTGTCTGTTAGTCTCATTAATATTGTGTCCCTTATAATAAGAAAAATGAGCCCTTAACCCTTTGAGGGTGCATGATCGCGGGCGGGCGCTGGCCAAAGGGTAGGTTGGCCTCCAAATTGGTTCTTTGTTTGTTGGTTATACGTGCGCCATTCTCGGCCACTAATCAATAATTTTGTAACTTGAATTGCTAATTGGCATTCTTTATAATTTTCAAGTTCCCGGTAATAAACGCAATTTGGATAGTGTCACCTAGGGTCTCCCTAGCTGCACACGCCGGCTCACTGCCCCATCACGATGAGGGGCAGAGCTCTCGTGCATGGCGTGAGACAATTGCGGACGCGGCATCCTGCATGCAGATCGCCAGAGTGCTCGAACCGTGGTGGTGTTCAGGTATGGCTAAGAGTATAAACATAGCTTCGGCAGGTGCACGCACCCTTCGTGGTCTCGAGGTCCGAGGCAGTGCTCACGATCATGCACCATGTGTTTTTATCAATTGTCCCTGTCTGTTCTGTTTCTTCGCTCTGGGGTGCGAGGATCGTGGGAGCGCGTGGCAGGGGGTAGGTCAGCCTCCAAAGTGGCTCTTTGTTTGTTTGTTTTATATTGCACCAGTCGTGGCTGATGATAGACTTGTAACTTGTATTAGCTAATGGTTGTGTCCTGTATAATTCTGTTATGTACGATTGGTGTATCAAATTATTGATCTCCATTGTACTAAAATCCTGGTAATAAACCACTAATTTGGAGCGTGTCGCCTAAGGTGTCCCTCACTGCGTGCGCGGGCTAGCCGTCCCTTCATGATGATGGGTCGAGCTCTCGTGCGCAGCAGTGCGAACGGTGCACGGTGCGGGACAATTGCGAATGTGGCACTCTGCATGAAGCTCGCAGTGCTCGAACCCACGGTGGTGTTTGGTGCGTACGACTAAGAGTACATAGCGGCGCTGTGCCCACCGGGGGTCAGTAGAGGCTGAGTAACAATAAAAATGCAAAACAAAGCAAAAGGACCACCACAAGGTAATACACACATATGTATTTCTCAGTGATTAAAGTAGAACGTTGCCAATTGCCACGAATGTAGCACAACTATGCATTCAACAGCAGTACAAATCTAAACCTCCTGACGTGCGTTGCCACTCAAGAAATGAATGCAATGCCACAGTAAATGCTGGCTAAAGGTGCAAGGCCTTTTCTTTGCTATCATTTTACTAAAGCACAAAAGAAATTCCGTCTCTCTTGCATGACCGTGAACGGTGGCAATGCCAAGGAACTTCAAACTATGACAGGGAACACACACCACTGACAGCTTGCCTGAAACTCCCAGGTTTGCGTGCACATAGACACACGATAAAGTGAACGAGGGGATGACAGCCATCGTAGCTCAACTAGTAGAGCATCGAGCACCTAATCCGAAGGAACAGTCCCTGCTGGTGGCAAGTTGTCTTTTTTTCCACTTCACTTTCTTCACATGCCTGTCTATCATTACAATACAGTTGAAACAGTAGAATTAACATCCCTTGTACCTTAATTGCCTTCATTATCTGCTGGTTTATGTTTCTCGTATCGAATACTCACAACACTTCCCCTTCAGAAATCACCAATATATGAGATATGGGAAAGGCGTTCTTTCAAATGGCAACATTAGCAGACATCTTGTTCAAGCTGCCTTCCCCCCGCTCCAACATTATGCACTGTCCCAGCCCACTGCGGTACTACATTTCGCGTATACAGCCCGCTGGCTGAAGTGAGTTTGAGACCCCTGCTTTAGATGAATGCAATGCGATGCCTGCTCATGCCGTCACTGCGCTCGCTGTATCGTGCTCACATTCTTCATACCTGCTCTTCTCCAGTTTGTGCAAGGGTTAATACTGCACTTGTGCGAAACATGCGGCGCACATCTTGCAATCGGACCCAGTACCCCCCTCTGCACATTATTCTCTGCCAAATTCCAAAACCTAAAGATAGGCCCCAGCTACATTGTTCTACAACACAGAACCAAGTGGCACCAAGCCTTTTTTTTCTTTTCAGATCACGCATTTCTTCCCCACCCAGTAGAAAGCAGAAAGCCTGTGCAAACAACTGCACCACTGGCAAAGCAACAATAGCCTTCCTACAGTTCAGAATGGCCCTGCAAATTCCTACAATTCAGAATGGCCTTGTTGCCAGGTGGTGCTACTGCGGAAACACAGTGCCGCCTCTGCTTGGTCCATGTCCCATGAGGAAGCCAGCTTGCAGATCATCTGAGTGCTATGCAGTGAAGATTGGGCGATGTACGCATCCCCACAAGGTCTACTGAAGAACTGATCACCGTAGCAAAGGAAATTGAGACTGGTACGAACGTCAAGACACAGACGTGTGACCAACTGCCATTGACGGCCCTGCAAGTGCCGGCAGCTTGAGCAACAAAACTGTGCTACAGTTTTATGCCTTTCAGGTGGCTTCTGTGAGCAACACTGAAGGCCGGAAAGTGCAAAAGAGCATCACAAACTTTTTCAACCAGGCAGTTGGGTCCAGTGAAGTTTGTGAGTTCAATTCATGTTGAGCTTAGCTTGATGCTACTATAGCGCAATCTTCAGAGACAGGGACGAAAGAACACAACACACACAAGTCCCTCGTCTCTGAAGTTTGCGCTATAGTAGCATCAATGCATTACCAACTAGCCCAAACATGCACATTGCTGAGCTTAGCTTGCTTTGGCTCGTACGAATTCGTATCACCGAGATTCTGCAAAGCCATTTCATGGAGTGGGACATCGCTTAGGAAGACGTTTGTAACATACTGGCCTACAGCAAACATTGCAAGTTCCCCACCAAACTAGCAGGATAGCAGACACTCTGTTTCCCCGATAGTATTTGGCACTGGTAGAGAGGTGGGCGAGTTGGAATTGATGCATATTGTAAAAAAGTCAGCGCAAACAAGACGGAACACATGAGAGAACACACTGTGTCCTTCCTCTCTTGTGTTCCGTCTTGTTTGCGCTGACTTTTTTACAATATTTGGCACTGGCAGCGTCATCACCATGTCTATTATTGGTCGGCCATACACGAGCATGGTTGGCTATCAGACGACACCAGCTACACTGAACATGCTGCCACACATCCTGCACAAAGTGAAACATGCAGGTTTGCTGACAACACACATGCACTGAAGGCAATACTTACAATTGGAGACATAGTAACTCAGGAAGTGATCCCCGTGGGAATACATGTCTGCAGGACGGAAAATTATGGCTCCAGGAAATGCCTCCCTAACCACCTGCTCTCCAAGCCACTGCATGAAAAATAGAGGCAACCGATTGACGGTTGTTCTGCCCCGTTGGACATGTGCCATTGTATGGATGCTATCTGGCCAGCTTAACAAGTAAATAACACTGAGCACCAATTTATGTGAATAAAAACCAAACAATAATTTCATCCAACATATTAATGGAGTAATTTAGGAACACTCATAGGAAAAAACTTCAAATAAAATTTAAAAGCCAACTGCTTAAAAAAAAGTTCTATCTCCATTTGACCCTGTGAAAGCTGTACAGCAATGCTGTACAGCTTTCACAGGGTCAAATGTGCTGTACAGCAGTGCTGCTACACAAGCATCCCACCCACATTTACTGTTAGCATAACCAACACTACCACAGGTGACATATTTTTTTTTTCTTGCTGCCTGATTCTGGCTACACAGCAGTGAGCCTGCTTGAAGGTTCCACTTATTGATACGCAAGTCAGAGTGGTCACGTGGTGCAGTGATGGAAGTGGCCTTTTACTTTCTGGAGCAACAAAGGACCACTACAGAGCAGCTAGAAGTGTTTTCGGAGCCGAAAAAATGCTAGGCTGGAGCAGGTATCGATGTTTTTGGAGCAGATGGCAAAATGTGCCATACAGCTCCTGGAATTCAAAGCATCACCTAAATTCTCCTGAACTTAGACTCTCCTAAATTACATTGGTGAAGCGTCTCATCAATATAATACTTATTATGAAAGGTATTTCACAGACAACAACCGACATAAATTGCAAGAAACGAACAATGAAAGAGATGGCTGGCTATTGAATGTGCCGTGAAATGAGCTATATTAATATGCCAGTACTTGTGCCAGAATTGAGACAAAACCAGTAATGCGGAGTACCACCGTATAGAAGTAACCACAGTAATATGCAACTGTTGCCAAAGCAGCAGGTGTATAATATGAAATCAAAGCAACCTCAGACATTCTCACATTTCACCAAAATAGCCTACATGCCAAGCTGAAAAAAACAAAAGAAAACAGATAAATCAGCTATACGCTTGATATGCTAGTTCTTGATGCACAAATGAGATCAGAGCCAATGAAGCTGCATGCTATACTCTGTTACAAGTCAAGAGCAGTGCGGCTTTTCTCCGTCAAAGGACCTTTCTCCAGCCAAGGGCACCGCCATGCCATTGTGACATCATGGCCGCACGCCTTAGCACCGCGCTCGCGAGAGGAATCATTAAGCCTGTCAAAGTGTGTCATAAAGCGTGCCACAAAGCAGCCGCGATGTCCCATTGACGCAGCGACACCACTGGCTGGAGGGGGGGTTTTTTGACAGTGAAAAGCCGCACTGCTCTCGACTCGTAACCGAGTATACTAGTAGGATACTAGGATGATAGTATACAGGTTGTTTTCAGCTGCTTTAGGATTTATGAGTAGGTGACACTGTAAAGTTCCGTGTCTAAATTTTTCCAGTGGTTTTTCGAAGCCGGTTCAGAGCAGTTGCAAACAAAAATCACTGTTTGGAGCAGCATCTAGCAGCCTTTCTCTTTTGTGGCAGTTTGGAGCAGCACTTCCATGACTCCATGGTGTCTTCATATTTCACATGCTCTCTCCTGCAGCTAGATGCCTTTTAGGTACGCCCACACATGCCACATAGATAACTAGAAGTGTATGTGAGCTACAATATTTATTATACTTAAATAATTAAATGCAATTCACAAAAAGATTGCTGGCACCTATTCTACTTGGAATCTGCACTAGGCATGTTTCTTTTCACATTACACAGTACTTCTGTTATATATCATCTAGCAACGTTCACCAACAAGCATATATAATATCACTGTTTATTTAGGGGTGTACTTGTGCTCAGCAATAAACAGAACCACAGCAGTCTTGACAGAAATGGCAGTCCGTCAATCTTGCGAGCCACTGGCTTCGGCTTTCTTTGTGCACCATGCACGCTGTCAGGTGCACTCCAATTGGCTTTGGTTTGCAACGCCTGCATTACACAGAGCATTGTGTGTAGGACTCGAACGGTGGCAGTTCCGGTGGCAATATATATATATACCTATATACATATATATAAAGGATGCACACTTCTAAAAAAACGTTTGTCAACACTTCGATTGGAGACCAATCTTTCTCAAGACAAATTTACTATGTTTGGTTGCACTTTTAATAGCATTGTCGTCCGAGCACGGTGAGAGAGAAAAAAGAATGAATAAGAAAAGACCATGTGCACCACTCGCAGACATGAAAAACATGTGCGTTCTAAAAAGAAAAAAGAAACTGTGGCTTAAGATGATGCTCCTGAAGAGAATGAAAAATCCGCTTTGCTGAAATTTTGCCGGGAGGTCTATTACAGTTTCTCGAGTGTAAGGGCAGTGGTCTCGTAGTAGGGGGGATTACTCCAAAGCTAACACCACCACCCTATCTCGGAACGCGTGTGCAGGTGTTGCTTGCCTGACAGTGTGCTCCTGTCAATCCGAGAGGAAAAGAGAGAGCGTCAATTAAGATTATCTTGAATATTTAAGAGCGCTTATGGAAGACAGTGTGCCAAGATTGACGTTTAGTCCAGCCTTCAATGTAATAAATTTATGAATATGATTTGCACTGTTCGCACTCCCTTGTACAAGAGAAACCGCTTTGTAATAGAGTAACCTTGATGGAATTAAGCTGGTGGTTTTCAGAATATATATATCGAAAGAGAAGAGATCCGGGCGAATGAACATGTGAAGGATGGTTATTAAAACGGGCACAGACGCCGTGTCAGTCTGACCAATGTATTGAACACTGTATACTCCGCATTCGAGAAGCTAGACTATATTAGGGCTGTCGTAGTTAAGGTTTGAATGAATAGAGTATTTGAAATTGGAATGTGTGTTTTCAGGCACGGCAGTTGTCTATGTGTTTGCATACCTTGCAGCGAGCCTTGCCGCATGATTGACATCCAGTTATGGGTGTCTTATAAGTTTTTGAAAATACAAGATAATCCTAAATGTTCTTGTGGCACCTATATGCAACTCGCAGAAGCAAAGGGAAGGTTCTTCACAGCCGTAACTGTGTTGTAAGATGTGTGGTAGCCTCGATACTCACCGAGTCGAAGACCACTGGGGTTCAGGCTTACCGAGCCACAAGGCTGCGTCCTGTTCATGCATAGTGCACTGCTCCGCGCGCACTCAGCTAGCAGAGGCGTTGAGTGCCGCATGGCAAAACACACAGTGTTCAATATAACAACACACACAAACACTTTATTTGCCTTTGGTGGCACCCCAACACACAGCACATGTCCACTCCAGGGACACGGGGAAGCAAAGAGCTTTCTGCGCGGACAGTACAGCAAGGAAGAACCGCGAGCACGCCGCAGCTGGCAATGGCAAGCTTTGACAAGCTGCTCGGGAAAAGGTCCCTTGCGGCTATGCTGCGCACTCTTGCGATGACCACTGTGCCTGGTCGCGAGAGCTTGGCAAATCTCTGTATGCGTGGGCCTTCAACAAGTGCGGCTTGGCGTAGTACAACCATGCACGAGCACTAGGCACCGCTCTTTGGCTTAACGTACGGAACCGGAGCTAACACCTACGTAAACACACCCGCCGAGGATGCCGAAGCACGCAGGCAGGCTAAAAGTCCGGTGATTCCCAAAGGGGACGTCGGACCAGAAGGAAACGCGTGCTTACCCAGCGCCGTCCGAGGAGAGAGAGTTTGTCCCGGCGCACACGTGTCTCAGTCACGCCAAATCTCGCGGCCCCGAGACCGCGCGCAGCGCCACCATGATAACCGGCGCGTGGCAAAACATGGCGCCTTTGCCGTCACGGGAGAACGGGAGAGGGAAGGATTAGCAGAACAGCGAAATGCCCGCGCAGAGGCTTCAAACGCGCCTCGGATCCCCACATCCTCCTCTCCTTAATTTACCCTATACAAGTCTGCAAAGGCAGCCGGTCGTCGCCCATGCATGCAAAGATGTCATGCAATGAGCAACAGCTAACCACAGCCCAGCCCTGCTCCTAACAAACCCCAAAATACAAGGAACTGACAAAACAATACACTTGAAATACACTACACTATAAAATGGTGCTACGGAAGTGGGTAAAAGAAATTAAGGCGAGTGTTCTTGATGCTCACGCGGGAAAGCATCCATGATGCAGAGGTGAGGCGGCGCGTAATGTAGTTGGCCAGAGCGCGAGGCAAGAGGCCTGTTTGAAGTTCACATGCCCGGAACGGGCTCACCTTCGGCTCGTCGCTCTTGTTGATGACAGACCCGCGAGTCTGATGAACACCGCTTTGATGGTGATTCGGAGGTCCCGAATTCCCGGCTGGATGATGAAAGACCTCCCTGGGACAGCCAGTCCTTCTGCTGTAATCCTGACGCCAAACCAAATTGGCTGCAAGGCGTCCTGGCATCGGCAGAGAGCCAGGCACAGCTGCCATGTCAGCTACCCTCGTGCAGTAGCCGTAAGGCAAACGGCAGCAAGGCTTCTCGGCAACGGCCGAGAGCAGGACACAGTCAGCTGTCCGTCTGACGTCAGCAGGTCCCTGAACACCTCCAGGGCCCACGACGATAGGATGAAGGGGTGGTTTTCTATGGTGTTGTCAACACGTCGCACACATCCAGGGCACGCACAGATGCACCACGCACACGTACACACACACACCTCCGAAGACGGGCTTCTCCCAAACGCGCCACGCGATGAAAGGCGCGAAGTGTCCTTTGTCCCTCACCCCCCGCATAAGCACCAGTATTCACAACCCCTTCCGCAGGCAAAAGAAAAAAAAAGCAAAAAGTAAACAAAACAAATGACACTCAATTTGCGGTAAACATGACCATCAAACAAACAAAAATAGCATCAAACAAGGTGAGGCCAACTTCTCTGCGAGCACTGGCTGTAAAGAAGTTGGCCTACTGAGCTAGACAGTAAGGTGAAGGCCTTCGGTTGCGAAAATAAGTCCGCCGTGCGCGCAAAATCACTATGGTGACCGCCTCCTCAGGTTATACCAGTGCATGGTCCGAATGCAGTCCGCCGTCCCGGGAGTGCCCCGTTGCTTGCGCACAGTGCCACTGGGCGCTGGCGCAAGACGAGGTGCTTCCTCGTCTCCGAGCTGGCATTGTATGACACTGGTCACCGGATTTGCCCAACTCCCTTCTGAAGTCGAGGAAAGCGGAAGAGAAACCAGTAGAGCGATTCTCGGAGGTTCAGATTCTCGGAGGTTCGGATTGCGAACGCGAGCTCACTCAAATGGTCTGCCCAGTCCTTTTGACTTTCCGCAAAGGCCGCCAACATCAGTTTGAGCGTACAATGATTCGCTCCGTCAAATTGGACTGGGGATGGTAGGGCGAAGTGGTGCAGTGATCAATTCCTAGGGACAGCACGTAACACCAAACACCCGAGCGTGACATACGATGCGTTGTCTGTAATCAGACTATCCGGAAAGCCGAACCGACGAAACACTTCCTGCAGCCTCTCAAGCACCACTCGCGCTGTCACCTTCCGAAGCGGAAACAACTCCACCCACTTAGAAAATGATCCACGACTACCATCAGATGTATGAAGCCCTGCTTGCTTCTGGAGAACGGCCCCATTAGATCGCAGGTGGCTACTTGCCACGGACGCTCACTGACAATTGGTTTCATCAGGTCGGGCGGCTTGCCACCCCTTGATTTCACCGCTTGACAGACATGGCAGGAACAGCAATAGCAGAAAAGTCACGATTCATGCCAAGCCACGTAACAGTCTTGCTCAGTTTTGCGAAAACATTGGAGCCACTCAATGACCGGCCATGGACTCGTTGTGAGGGAATTGCAACAGTGCGCATGTCAGACTTTTGGGCATAACCACCTTAACAGGTCCATGGACCCTCATCAGTGGCTATGTATTTCAGCAGGAACCCGTCATGGTCGAGCAAGTATGTATCTGGGGGATACCCAGCGACACACGCTGGTTTCCGTCCCCCTGCACCCGCCGCACTACCAGCAGGGTCTCGCCACTCCGTCTCCCACTCGCGACAAAACGGATCATCTTGCTGGGCTTTCAGTAGCTCTTGCCTGCAGAAAGTGATTCTCATTCTCCCAAAGGGGTGCCTGGTATCGTTCCCACTCAGGACTGCAGCCATCGCTGATGCTTGCGTCGGTGTCATGGGTTTGCTTTCGTGTTGCTCACCCTCTCGCCTGCTTCGAGGCGCGCTGCTTGCCTGGCTAGCGGAAAGGGTTCGCTCGTTGGCACACTCACCCTTCTCTCCACTCGGCGGCTTGGCCGCCGTTTCGCCCTAGATGCTTGCTTGCGCAAAGGCACCGCTAGTGGTTGTCACACCGGGATCCAGGCTCCCGGCAGACACTGGGGCACGAGATAGCGCATCAGCTGCCACGTTAGTGCTCCCCTTCCGATACTACACTGAGAAGTCATAATGCTGTATTAGGAGAGCCCAGCCTGCCCGCAGGCTCACGGAGCCCATCAGCCAGCTTAGTGCACTGTGATCTGTTTGCACCACAAACTTTGTCTCATCCAGGTGGACATAAAACTTGCGCAGTGCAAACACGATGGCGAGACATTCCCTCTCAGTCATGAATAATTCTTCTCCGCGGGTATCAACAAGTGGCTGGCGAAGGCCAACAGCCGCAGCACACCATCGTATTCCTAAAGAAGAACTGCTCCTAATCCCAGATCGCTCGCATCAGTCTGGACCACGAACGGTCTGGTCAGGTCGGGGAGCTTGAGCTGCGCTGTCTTCGCAATGGCGCTAGACAGACGGCAAAACGCCTCTTGCTGCTCAGGCCCCATCGCCACTCAGCGGACTTACCCAAGAGCTTGGTCAAGGGTGCCTGCAATCGGGCGCAGGACAGAATGAACGACCGGTAAATTGGCCATTTGCAGAAAGCGGTGCAGGCCGCGTACGTCCTTGGGCACGGGAAATTGAGGACTCCTCAAAGTTTCTCCCGCTCGGGCTCAATGGAGCCTTCGCCCAGCGTAAACCCAAGTAACTGAACTCAAGTCTGGGCTAATTGGGCCTTCGCAGGATTTAACGTCATCCCAATGACCCTCACCCTCTTGACACATCGGCAACATGGGCCAAGTGTTCTTCGAAGGTTCGTGAATAAATCACAATGTCATCGAGGTAGCACATGCAGTATGACCCCTTTGCTTACCCGAGAACGCGGTCCATGAGAGTCTGAAAAGTCGCAGGCACTGCAAAGACCAAAGGGCATACAAGTAACTCAAACAACCTTCTGTGGGAGTTGAACACAGTCTTGCACCGGTCACACTCATCCATCCGGACCTGTAGGTAACCTTTCGAGGCATCAAATGTGGTGAAGTACCATGCAATGCCGAGGTTTCCTACGATGGAGCTAATCATGGGGAGCAGATAGACATCCTTACGAGCCACTCCGTTCAGACGGCGGTAGTCTACGCACGGCGATGACTGCCATCTTTCTTAGGCACCAACACAACTGGAGACGCCCAGGCGCTGGACAAACGACGAACAATGCCAGCTGAGAGCATCTCGTCCAGCAAGCCTCGATAACCTGCCTCTTGGCCAGGCTGACGGGCCTGGGGTTACACTTCAAAGGAAGCACGTCGCGAATTTAGATTGAGTGGCTCGTAGTGATGCAGAACTATCGGTAAATTGACTATCGACAGTATCGATAGTTTTTTTTAAACTATCGATAGTGTGAACAAACTATTGATAGTGCTACTATCGACAAACTATCGATAGTGCAATTGGTAGTACCATCATTAATATTACTATAGCGATTACTGCCACGCGTGTTAATTGCTTTGCTTTGACGTATTCGGGTTTCACCCACAAAGACTGTTAGCAACGTTTGACGCAGACCGTGCCGTAATGTTTCAGAAGCTTCACAATTGTTTGAGATCATTCTGTAAAGATTACGTGCCGGATGCAAATAGTCAAGTTTATTTGAGAGCTTACGCGAGCACCAGTGATAACACTGGAAGGTTTGATGACTGATGTATAAAGGACGCCGCGTTCTACCGATGATCAGATTACTCAACAGCTGACGACTGCTCCCGCCGCTATCAGTGCGCAGCATGTATCACTTATATTTTGAGTTTCGATTTTCTGGGCACAAATTTCTGGGTGCTTACTGATTTAGCGCGTTTAACACCCTATAGCTGCCCCTATAGCACACGAGCCACTGATGACTGAAAATTCTTTACACACGTACTAACTACGGTCGCCAAATGATAAGCTATTTACTGCCACAAACATTAAACAGTTTCTTACAATAAACCATTTATACTGTTCCTTTCTTTAAACATTTTCTACATGTTTTAAAATGCAAATCGGCATAACCCTGAAGTACATGTTTTTGATAATGTATAATGAGTGATGATCCCATGTTGCTGTTGCTATGTTGTCAAATGGTGCGAAAGCCTTCGTCAAGCCTTCATGGCTTTTTGCTTTCGCCCTACAGCATCACTGTTGTGACTTTTGTAATGTCTCCTGTGATGTCAGAATAAACTGAATTGAATTAAAAGTTCGCTCAAATAAAGAGCTCCGTATTTCCCAGTCTTGCTGCAGCACTCTTCAGCGTCACAACCACGTGACAATACTATCGATAGTGGTGTGAATAATGATGCGGTTGCTGGCCGGCCATATTGTAAAAATATTTGCGATAGCCTACTACCAGCTTCGCTTAATTTATGAGCAATTTTTGGCAGAGAAATATAATTATTTCCGCAGTGAAAATGGCGGAATATATCCATCAATAAATTCCTATCCAAAAGCAACCAGTTACACCTTACAATTCACTTCTTGATATTTTTTTTATCTTGATATAATAAAATGCAATATCAATGCCGCGCAGTCCCACCACATGTAAAGGCTTCCTTTCCGCTACAGCTGAACAGTTTGACTTTATGATCATGCGTCAGCAAAGCACTCTGGTGAGGAACACAAGCATGTCAACTTTCTGGCCTTCACCTGCTCCTCCGCTCCACTATGTACCACCGCGCGGGAACCAAATTTATTCTGCAGTGACTCGGCGCTGTTGATTTTATACTATCGATAGTACCATCGAATTTTTTATTATCGATAGCGCTATCGATAGTATTTTTCACCATCGATAGTTCGATAGTGATTCAGCTATCGATAGTATCGATAGTACCATCGATAGTTCTGCATCACTAGTGGCTCGCCATTTCGGTACAGCTCGGTTGATCGGTGAAGAGTTGGCGTGACAGTGCGGAGCTGCACCTTGGTTTGTGTCCTTTCTTTGTCCCGTCTTTTAGCGCTGTTTTCTACAGTTATCATGACCCAACCAGCCCAAAGGATACTTTATTGCAGTGCAGAGCCTGCCATGTATCATTCATTGAGTTGCAGAGGTGGACAAAGGATGCGGAGCCTCTACGTGTCGTTCAATCCCATGGGGATTTGGGCCGACGAGTGCATAGCACAGGAGCCGGTCCCCACTTTGCACGTGACACATTCGACGCCTCTACTGCACAGGCAACAGTATACACCGGTGGGCTGATGAACGGCTTCAGCTGGGAAAAAGGTCCGTCACGACAGCCTCCATTCGCAATGTCCAAACGATACTGGTTTTTAGGAGAAAGTCCCAACCGAGAATCACAGGAACACTGAGCCCTGGAAGATGAACGAAATGCGTGCGTCTCATTTGATCTCCCCATCTGAGTGTCAACATTGCGGTGCCAGCCAACGGGCCACGCCTCTCGCAAGGTGAATGTCGTTCGGCAGTCCCGCAAGTGCACCGAGTGCTTCCGTAAGTGGGACAACACCTGTTCGCCAAACAACTAAGCTCGCGCGCCCATGTTCGGCAGTGCTGAACATTCGCGGCCGGCAATGGTGACCGAAATAAACGGCGCATGCGCACCAGCAAGGCTGCTTGCCCGGTACGCAGAGGGGAGAGCAGGGGTTTGGCCGCTCGTGCCTTCACGAACGACCCGCACTCCCGTTTCCCTGCCTCAGGAGGCCTAGATACGGTGCACTCCCTCGCTATGTGCCCTCGTTCGCGGCAGCGAAAGCAGCGCACTCTATAGCAGTCCCTTTCCCGAGACAGAGCAGCTTCGAGCTGCAGGGGTCGTTCGCCTGTTGATCAAAGGACCTGTTATGACGAGCGTCACCCTCAGCGACGCGCTGTGTCTGATTGCGTCCCTGGTCGCGCATGTCAAGTTGCGACGCAGCACAGGCTGCGCACCTTCCGTACGGATCTAAAGCGCGATTGCTCAGCTCCCAAGTGTGCCTGCTTCTAGCGGAAGCCACACAGGCAGCTCCAACGGGCTGTTGCCATTGGGGAAAGGACACGGCACCTCCCCATGCGCAGCGCGGTTCAAGGGCCTCGCTGGCTGGCGGTGGCGGGCGACAGGCGCACACGGAGAGAATGTCGCCTTGAATGCACTTTGCCTCGGCGGCCAATTCCTCTAAATCTCTGAAGCGACTGCCGCGCACGTACGCCGAAAAGGTCGGATGCGCTTGCCTGATCACCTCTTCGACGCGTTCCCCGTTTGAAGCTCTGGGCTCAGCGATAGAGAAAGGTCTTCCATTGCGCGTACATACTCTGAAGAGACTCATCAGGAGCTTGTGTGTGGAGCACGAGCTTGCGCCGCATACTACTCTCATAGTCAGCGGGTAAGAATTCACGCAGGAAGGCCGTGCGGAACTCATCGAGGGTTGCTGCTCGGTGGCCTGAAAGCCGATACCACCTAGCCGCTGTGTCAGTCAGTGCAGCTGGGACGACGCGTCTGAGCACCTCCTGATCGTCTAGACCCATGGCTCTCTGGTAACCTTTGAGGAAGTCCAGATCTCTTGCACTTTGTAGATCATCGTATTCGCTATAGGTCAGAATGGCCAATATGACAACGGAATGAGCGTGTGTTCGGAACGGCCGAAAGCATTTGGACTGCCCCTGTGAGCGCCTGGATCATTTGTGCGGCGTTTTGTAGCAGCATCCTCTGTGCACCCGCTTCACAGGAAGCCGTCGGTTCGTTAATGGCGCGGTCGAGTGATGGGGAACTCCCACATGCGCTGCGGTCTGTTCAAATATGGAAGTTTTCTTGCTTTTCTACTCAATTGAAACCATTGTATAGAGTGGCTGCCTCCGAAGGCGACGAACATTGGGCTCTACCGCTCGGTGCCACAGTGCCGGGCTTACGCAACGGAGCCCAGTGTCAGCCTGCACCGGTAACCGCGGGACAAGAAACTGCGTGAAGCATGGGTTGTAAAGCTAAGAATCGGCAAGTAGCCATCGGCTACGAGTTGTGTGAGCAACAAGCACTTCTGTGACGAAGACTTTCATTACTGCGTCGGGCCTGCGATGTTCGGTGAGTAGCAAACAGCGCGCACCGAGACGATGGCTCGCGCGCGCTTCCCGCCGGCAAATGGTGCTTATCTGCCACGGGATGGAAAAGGCGCTACCTTTTACTACGTGCGATACCATCTCAGAACCCTCTCGTGCAACCTCTTGATCGCCGGCCCCGTGCTCAGCGTCCACAAAATCGGGGTCAGATGCGCAACTCATTGTTTGGATATGTTGAATTAAAAAACTCACAGGGTCCCTTATGCGTTCGCCAAAGATGGCTAGAAGGCGAAAGCCATCTTCTTGTTCTTGTCAATCGATGTATTGATTCTCCCGCGCCCCCCTCCAAAAGCGCCCTCCAAAAGGCAATGCAAAGCGACCATGACATGTGAATACATCATCATGTGACGTCACGTTATGTGACATCATAATGACGCTACATATATTGGCGATCTGTGACGTCATAATGACGTCATATGGCGACGCCATGATGTGACGATTATATTTTGCATCACTCGTGTTGACGCCGCCGACGTGGGACGCCGACGGGCAATCTCCCCGTTTGATGAGGCATCTAGGGCTTTTGCATTCATAAGCTACACAACGTTTTGCATTGCTTCCGTGTTCGGCCCACCGATCACGGAGGCACTGCAAAGGGACCATGTCGTGTGAATACGTCATCATGTGACATCATGCTATGTCACGTCATGGTGATGTCATAAGGAAGTTACAAATTTAGGAGATCTGTGACATCATGATGACGTCATGATGATGTCATATGGTGTCGTCATCACGTGACGATTATTTTTTGCGTCACTCGTCTCGACGCCGCCGACGGTCAATCTTCCCATTTCAAGAGGCATCTAAGGCTGTCGCCTTCATAAGCTACGCAAGTTTTGCTGGTGGATGTACATAGCGAGAGAGACAAATGCTGCGGCTGTGTGCTGCATTTATGTTGGCAATAACATTTTTTCAGTCAAGCTTGCGTTCCCCTGACGCAAACACTATGTGCTAAAAGGCCCAAATTTATTTGTGCCACTCTGAAACACATGTTCGGTCGCTCCAACCACATGTATTTTCTTGGAGCCGCATTTATTTAAAGGAGTCCTGACACAAAAATTTCGCCCCGCGTTTTTTTGCTGCAATGTGTTGCTGGGGGCCTGTTAGTCATAACACGGCAGATCGTTTGCTGCAGCACGCGACAGATAATTAATTACAAGCTCCTCATTACCGACACAGCATCAGTTTCGGTTTGACAGAGCTCCAAAAACGACAAGCTGCCGGGGGGTGCAACTATCACTGCGGGTGCAACTATCACCACCTAGCGAGTGAACGCTCGTCACGTGAGCACACAGAACAGTGACGCATTTCCGCGCGGTCTCGTCGGGCTCATCGTCGTCTGATGGCGACGATTTTCTTGCGGCGGAGATGGAAGGAATTTTCGACGTGGCGAATCACTTCAGGTTTGACACGCTGGCGAGGAGAGATTCGTCGGGAAGCGCGTCAAAACAGAAATGGCAGCTACGACGTCATCATAACTTGTACCGGCTGCAACGGTTACGTAGGGGAAGTAGGGGGGTCACCTCGGGTCACCTCCGAGGGTGTCAATGCACCAGGTGCGGCCTAAAATGCTGGATCGCGCTCGCGAACTTCAAAATTCATATAAAAATCTTCCAAGCTTTATTCGCTGTCGATATTTGCAGATGGTACACGCATGTACACGGGAATCAATCCAGCAGGCTATCTCGGCCGCGAAATTTTGTGTCAGTACCCCTTTAACCATTAAGCGCAAGCAAAAACTATTTGTTGAATTTAATTGAAATTTTGCGCACTTATCTAAATACAGTAGACAACAACATCTGGCAATTTTCATAGAGTTACATATTCTTTCAGAAAGTATGACACTGTACTTTAGAAAGTACGCTGGCTCTTGCGATAGCAATGCAAGCTGGCTCGGCCACAAATTAGCAAGCATGGGCCCTTGGCATAACACCAAGTGTTTTGGCAACATGTACTTGTCGAGAAGCGACACAGCATGGAGAGCATGGCACCATCTTTTGCAGCATCTGTCTTATCACAGACCAGTGCACTTCAACCGCCGCTTGTCATTCTTTTGAAATGCCCTAGGATGGAGGGGGACTGGCAGGCACACTGGACACGGAAGACCTCTTGATAGTTCTATTGTGTACACGGCACAGGTAGTTTCTTGCAAGTATGCAGGTGAATGACAGCAGTCGACTCATAGAGGGTCTGCTAACCTCTAGTAGGTTGGCGGATTCTCTATGCATTCAGTGCAGCAACGTTGATGATCTGTGTAAATAGGGCTTTCTATCACTTTTTCCCACGAATGAAAATTCTGTAGTTATACGCAGCTTGATTATGGAGTGAATCTCTCCCATGCCAATATTTCTCTAGCTGCTGACGATGTTTCGTGATGGCACTACGTTTGTCTTTTCAGTTGATGATCGCCACATCAAGTGAAAACATCAAAGGCGCCACAGAGCATGTGGCTCGACTGTGTCATAGCTCATCGCCATAGCAACTATGCTATTGTCTTTGCCAAAAAGAAACTCGTTTCCCGGAGCAAAACAGAAGCAGTCTTCCCAATTTCTTTCGTTCCATCAGGCAGAAGGTTCATTCGCACAGCCGTCTTCCCCCTCCTCCTCAGCCATTTCAGAGTGACAATTACTTCACCAAGAGGCTCTCGTATATCCCTGCCCGCATCTGTTGCAGTCTCCGGAGTCTCGAATGACCGTAAAAATGGCATTCTTCCGAAGAAAATACCTGGTTCGATCTCTGAGGCAACCTACAACGCAACGCACATGTAAGCTCTCACAAAGGTCCAGTGTACTACGAAAAGTGCACCAGCATTTGATTACCCTTCAGAGCAAAACTGTGCACTACAGCTGATTCTTGCGCTTCACCGTGATTATATTGTTCTTTCTGAAGCACAATCAATTTGTTTTGTTTTTTTTTCAATATATACAATGTGAAACCTTAAATTAATTGAGAAAACGTAGTAGTCGTCACATGCGTTCGACGGGTGCTTGTTTTCTAATAGTTTAACAACTCGTAGCACAGAAAAATTGACCCGAGTCAATATGTTCGATTAGGAGTGTCTTGCTGCAACCTTTAGTGTCAAAAATTCTAATCAGAAAAATTAGAATATTGGATAGTGTATTTTCTATTCCAAAAAAATGAAGTGTACTTTGTAAAGTACGCTGCGCGCTAATGGGTTAAGTGGGAAAGATGCCACCCTGTTGGCGTTACAACACGACACTGCTGCCAAAATTGCTGGAGTACTCGCCAAATAATTACTATACTGTTTTGCGGCTGCTAGTTGCTGCAATAACTTCTACTTTATGCACCACTATTTCAAGTTCATGTGGGTCCTAATTCACCGCCGATGTTTGCAGAACAAGTCCGGCGAACGTTACTGTATTTTCTTTCTTTTCCTTGGCATTGCATGTCACTACATGCTCGGTCTCGTAGACTGCTTCTCCTTCCACCAGCAATCTAGAAGTGGTGAAGCTTTGGTCTATGAAGTTGTTGATGACAGATTGCGGCAAGTTCACTGGAATGCAAAGGGAACGATAATTAAAGAGCATTAAAAAAAGGCGTCGCATTTGCTCACGTTTTTGTGAGCACCAACAAAACGAATGCACTGAATAAGAAACAGAAGCAGCGGAATTTGCGCGCTGAGAAGACAGATCAATACGCAGTGCGAGACAACTTGTCAAATGACGTTGAAACGTACACGAATTTAGACCGAAAAAAAAAAAAAACACTGAATCGTCGGGCCGACACATCACAAAGTTGCCATGCGCACCGAAGCCATAGTTGTAACGAAATTGTTTTCGAACTGCTCTGATAGCGTCCGAGCAACAGTAGTTGTTTGTGTACTCACAAATTCTCATATTTTGGGGCCTAAAGTTCACAGCGCGTGCCTAAATGCGCTCGTAGCAAAAGCAACACCATCAGTACGAACATACATACATGCATGCTCATACATGCAGAGGCACCATCAGTCGTCGTGAACCCGTGCGATCGCTGGCTTGATCGCTGGCCCATGCGATCGCTGGCTTGATCACTGGCCCGTGCGATCACTGGCTTCTTTCTGTTATGCTTCGTTTGGTTATACAGGCAGTCTAATCTAACAAGATATTTCACATAGTTTGCACTGAGCGAGTGACTACCTTTCACTCAAGAAGCCGGTTCAGGGGTCTCCAATGCGGTGACCGCGTGAAGCGGATGCTCGGTTTTCTGCAAAGAGACAGCGACTGTAGACTATCTTGTGCTTTTAGTTCGTCGAAAATTATTTTGACAGTAAAGAACACAGTTCCTTTCGAAAGTACTTACAGAAATGGCCTGGAGGGCTTCCGCAAGGTGTTTTTGTAGAGCGCCGACAGCAAACCTATGGGGAGTGCGCCGGCGGTATCCTACCTAGCATGCAATTGAGGCGCGTCCGATAGAGGGCGACTCCGAGGGTTCACCAGCGCGATCTCCCATAGAGATACATGCGCATTTTGAGAAGCCCTAGCGTGCCAAAATTTGGCTAAAATGACACGGGTTTTCGCCACTGCATTCATATTTACTATATCGAGGAAATTTTGCAGACAGATATTTTCCTCAGGCTTTCATTTTTTTACAAACCAGAGGCAAATATCTATAAAAATTGTACATATTAACGCCGCGCAGGGGTGAGACGGCTGAAATCGATTTGGGAGCAGTTGTGGGCGCAGAAAAATTTCAATTTAGGAGCAGGAGAACCTTGTTTGGGAGCAGTTAGCGGCATTTATTATGTCATTTTTGGAGCTTGAAAAAACAATTTGTAGCAACTTGGAGGAACAAGCACATATTTTAATCGGCTTAAAATACACATAACATTCAAAAAGCCTTTGGAGAAAGCCTTTTTTAACAGATTATTCCCAGCTATGAACTACACTACCTTTTTATAAACCACACAATTCATATATGAAATAGACGAAAAAAGATTTTCCAACTAGGTTCACCTTACATTTGAAAATAAGAAAAGAAAAAACATCACACTTCTCAAATAATAAAAAAAAACTGATTGCACAAGAATTGTCATAGCAGCAGGTCTTTGCTTTAGATAAGGAATACCATTTAGCAGATTACTGCTTTGGCATTTTGTTGGTTTGCTTATTTATCTTTTCAAGCTTCCCCAGAGCTTCCCCAGAGGTCAGTGTTCCCCTTCGTGGAGGGGGGAGGGGGGGGGAGAACGCAAAGTCTGCCCCATACTGCCCATACTTTGACTTAACTGCACGCTTCTAATAGGTGATAACAAAAGCGCGCTGCACCACCATTCACTGCCACCTCGCGTGAGACCGCCTTCAAGAATGCGTCGCGAGCGCCGAGAAAGCTTACCGCTCGAACACTAAGTCGTCAAACACGCGCGCGTACGGCGCTGCAAGCGTAGCGCCGTTGTAAGCGTAATAGTTTTGAAAAGCTCCTTGATGTCGCCACCATGTGCTATAGGACGGTCGTACAAGAGAGCCCGAATCAGCGCTGCAGCAAACGAACAAACAAAAAATGGCTTTGTCGTGCGCACTTGAGGCACTATTTACAGCAGCACTGCATTTATTTCTCCTTTGGCGGCGTCGGCGCAAGCCAGGAGATACAAATTGGAATTTGGTGGTTTGTGCCTACTACCGTTTAATTGTGCCTACTGCCGCGTTCACGGCAGGTATGTTTTAACGAGGTTAACGCATGCAGCCGGAAATATCCGCTTTATCCACACGAAAAACTCACGTTTGCTCATTGCGGGAGAACACGCAGCAGTGTCGACATCGAAACCGTAGCTAGCAGAGGAACAAGCTATGCACAATAAAGAGAGTGAATGACCCCGCTACGCGCTACATATGCCACTCGATAGTTTTCGCTACGTGACAGTTAACTGTAGCGCCAGAACACTCAGCCTGCCGAGAAGCAGCAAGCTAGCAGAGCGGCAGCGCATTTGGGGGGCTGGGCAGAGGCGATTATCACAGCACTATGGAAGCCTCAATTACAAAGGCGCGTAGAAGGACACGCTTGGGCGCGTTAACGTGTTCTGCGCGAACGTATGCCTGGCGCTGCTTATAAAGTTACGTTTTCCCACGCTGAATCTAACGCGGGCTTGAAAATTCTTGCTTGTGAGGCCGTTTCGGTGCAGTTCGGCGCAATTTTTGCAATTTTTATGCTTTTGGAGCAGCTTGGCGCAGGAACACGGAATCGTATGAAAAATGCGCAATATTCACAGCTGTCTCACCCCTGGTCCCGCTCTTTGTTGTTGCCTCCTGAAGAAAATAGCTTAGTTATCTAAATTTCTTCTGCAACATTTGCTCTCTTTTTATTTCATTATTGTTATGGTATAATTGTCATGCATGTCAATCCTCTGGTTTCCATTTTACAGACTTTGAAAGTGCTGTGTGTACTTTCAGTGTGGATTTAAAATTCGCGCCAATCTTAAGAGGCGCGACGTGGCTCCACCTGGTATCGCCTATAGGGAACCCAAGTTCAAGTTTGCAGCGCAACGACAGCGCCGCGTTGCAGCTCTGGAGAGCTCTGGCACAACTGGGTGTAAGCGCCGCCGACTCAACCTGTATGTCGGCAGCGGGAACACGCACGCGCTGCTCAGTCGGTGCGGGGAACTGGGGCCAGCTTGGCACGCTGAACCAAGAGGCTTGCTGTGAGAAGCTGCATTTCCACGTTAGCAGAAGCGACCCCACGGAAGTGCAAGCGAGGTCTGAAGAATGGCGGTGTCGTGGCCTGCCACAACAGTGCAGACAACACCAAGGCATGCGACTCACGTGTGAAACTGTATCGGTTCCCGAGCGTGTTGCACGAGAAATAAAGGCGGCAAGCGTGGATAGCTGACAGCGCTGTCTCGCCTTCTATTTTGGCTGTCTGAGTTCATCGCTTTCATTCGTTTCGACTACCTGAATCAGTATGTAACGCGGCGCATGTATGCAGCGACTCCAATAATGATTACTAGCTGTCTTCTCGCATTGTGAAAGTCCAGTCACGGTTGTAGGTGAAACAACTTTGTGTTTTGATTCCCCGTGTTTGTGAGACCTACCCTCATGGTTGAACGTTCACACTCATCTGCTCTTCACAGTAAACGTGATTGACGAGCCTTTCTCCTTTATGAAGTTTGCTTTACAGAAGTGCCAGTCAAGCTTGAAGATCCTTTTGAAGCCGCACTGCAAGCGGTACATTGTGAGGCGCCGCAAGTGCACCGCGAGAGCTCTGCACGTGCACGGAAGCGAGCGGCAGCGCGTTGGAGAGGAAAAACACGCGTTGCTTGCACCCAGTTTGTATTTTTATGCCAGAGATGGCGCTGCCTGTCAAGAGCAGCAGCGCCACTAAGTTATGCTTGGGGAGCCTATATTCTGCGATCCTACACTCTACCACCCGCCTCTCATATGGCTGTATTCGTGCGCTGCAAGTTATGCACTACCAACTAGCCCACCAGCAAGGTTACTAGATGGAGGCAGTGGGAAAACTGCATGGGATCACCACGGAAGCGGCGTGGCCGCTCACTTTCTCCCAAAGGTGGGGCGCTGCGATCGTTTTGCGCCCTGTTCACGTGACGTGTTTCGTGTCGCTGCTTCGTCTGCTCCGCACGACGCCGACTGTGTGCCACGGAGAGGGTCACGTGACGTGGTCGCAAAGCGATGTCAGCGACACCTGGAATGGGCGACCACCTGCGGCCGCCTCCTTGCGCGAGTTTTCCGACTGTCCCCATCCAGTAACATTGCCCACCAGTCTGTCCTTTTAAAAAGTAAGGGACTTGCTGATGAGCTTGAACAGGCTTCGATATTTTTTTTATCGTTTTTTGTGGGGGGGAGGGGAGAAAGGGGGGCTGTGCTGCCTCTTTTCCTCCCAAGCGTGTTCCCGCGACAATGATGCGGAATGGGAGGCTAATGCAGGTGTGTGACCCCAAGCACAAAGCAGCGTTTCTTCAGCGTCAGCATCGCGACAGCATTTTGGCTACCAGCTGCCGAGAGGCCCTAGGTGTTCAGGAAACTGCCCCTTGTCCATAGCTAATTGTCCTATTGAGCGCTCACAGGAATTTACTGCGGTTGCAAGGCGGACAGTGGCGGCTTCTGCAGCAGAGACTAGCCAAGAGGCTTGTGTGCTTTCGCTCAGTTCTGTCGGTCAGGAATACGCAGAAGCGCGACATCGTGTCTGTTTAGAAATGTCATAGGCAAGCAGGCAAATCTGGATTTTAGAATGTAATAGCGAGATCGGCTGCCGCGAACTGCGTCCTAATAATAATATCTGGAGTTTAACGTCCCAAAACCACAATATGATTATGACAGACGCCGTAGTCGAGGTCTCTGGAAATTTCGACCACCTCGGTTTCTTTAATGTGCACCTACACCTATGTACATGGAACATCTTAAGAAAAACTGCGCAGCAGGACGAGAGTTTTTTGAAGATGTTCCCGTACCAACTCGCCCCCTTTCAACCCTTGCTAAGTACATGGGTCTCAGACATTTTCGCCTCCATCGAAAATGCAGTCGCCGCGGCCGGGATTTGATCCCGCGACCTTCGGGTCAGCAGTCGAGCGCGATAACCACTAGACCACCGTGGCGGGCCCGCAAACTGATTCTTCAAGGCGCCAAATACACATGTATAGATCAGAACAACCTTTGTTCTTTGGAAAGAAAACATTGTTTGATGTTGAGCGGCCACTGTCAAGTGTATGACTCGACACATACCTTTCACAACATGGCAACTCGGGGAGATGGTGCTGGGTCATTCTTCGACCACCTTAGAGTAATTTTTAAAACAGTTTTATACTTCATTTTGTATCCTTGATAAACATTATCCTCGCGTTTTTTTTTTTTGGGGGGGATGATAACATGCTGGGTATATATAAGTGAAAGAAGGACTCACGTACGAAATGTAGTTTTATTAACGTTTCGGCTGGTGGGCCAGCCTTTGCCAATATATATACATATATATATGGGTATAATACAACGGAGGCGTTGTCAACAGTGATATAAATATTTATTTCCCAACAGTTTCGGGAGGGGCCTCCCTTCCTCGGGGAACTCATCCCCCGAGGAAGGGAGTAATAAGGGAGTAATTTCACAAGTAATAGTAACGCTCGGTGGGCTTCGTGCATCGATTCGGCAATGGAGAACGTATATAATACCAGAGGGCTGCAGTCAACGTGTTTTATTCGCCGACAATCAGCTCAAACCGCTCACAATGAAGCGCCGCTGTGTACATTTGTATACACGCCGCCGGCCGCCTATCTACACTAGCGCGGCGACAGTGCTGCCACCCGTGGCTCGATCTCGGGCGAATAAGGTAGCGACAAATTACATTAGCGCCTCTCGAGGGGTCCAAGGAGCAGCGATAGCAGACGACGCGCCGGCCACTACGGTGCATATTGCGGGCACCTGAAACCGAACTCAGTGCTCGCTTGAATCGTTAATTATTAACATCTGTGTCCTGAGATGCTCAACAATTATATAACTACAGGTACAATAACTTTAACGGGCACGGAGCGCGTTAAACATTGAAATAAGCCGTGCGTTTCCGAAGCAGGTTCCGAGCGGGTTCCCCACGCAGCTGCCATGCAGGGCATTTATTATTTTTTTGTTGTTGTTCTTTGCATATTTTGACATTCAGTGTCACTTGAAGTACAAGTGGTATTTGGGTGAGCTAAAAGTGCTTGTTTTCCAGTTCGAATAAAATAGGCAGTGTGAGCATACTGATACCTTTGGAAACTTCATCGGGCACCTAGCGCTCTTGTAATGCACAGCGCAAAATACACGCATTAACGCGATAGCGTTAAAGCCCGATCCGCAGAAACTCCTACGTCGGCGTCGCTGGTTGTAAGCGAAAAATCATCTTGTCTGTGACCGAAAAAAAAAAAAAAAATCTCAGGTTCGAGTAAGAATCGAACCCAGGCCGTCTGCATGACAAGCAGGTTTCTACCACAGAGCCACTCCATTGCTTGGAACTGCACTGAAATTAACTTTAATGCTTCACCAACAAGATGTCTGCCATGTGAGCCAAAACCCTCCTGCCCTACCCTTTCCCTCCTTCACTGTTTCTAATGAGGCAGTAGCTGGCGATCCTTGCGGTGGCCGCTTGCAACACACATTTGCGCATGCGCACATTACCCCCCTCGACATCACACCCCGCCAGCCCCATTTAAAACAATAGGGCAGTATGTGGCGCCATCTCTCGACAAGCGACCACAACTCAAGCAGAACGGCTACAATGGGATAGCTGGCAATGCTGCAGGCATGTTTCTAGAGGAGGTGTTGGCTTCACAAACATACACATCCTGCGTACAGGTGTCACAGTACGAGATGTAATATCGCAGTAACACAGGGTACAAGCGTATATGCCATCGGGCGTCACACCATGTGAACTGCATAGAGCTGGTGGTTTAAAGCCAGCCACCCATTACTGCGCGTATTCCCTTACGAACACGTAGCGGGTGGATCACAACTTTGAAGAAGTATCACACGCGTAATTGCTGCTGGTTTAAAGGCCAACTCCGCAATTTTTTGGCCACGTCAAAGTAATGGTGCTTTTATGTTCCTGAGACGCTCCTGTCATGGGCCAGACAGCAGAAATACTCAGCAAATTGGAGAATAATTTTAAATCAGCAAAAAAATGCAACACCGAACCCAACCAAGCATACTGTCTTCGCGTGACGTACAATTAAGTCGGCAAAAACCGGAAATCATGCAAGCATGCTGGTGCCGCCAGCGTGTAGTTAGCATAGTATGTGTGGGAATGTGTGGCCACGGCGGCAGCGCCAGGCCTCCATGTGTCGGCTTCCCGGCGCGCAGGCACGCGTCCGGACATGCCTGAACAGCCACGACACTAGCTTACGTAACTGCGCAGCGCCTGTCCCTCATTGGGCGCCAGTGATAATCCCCTCTCCCCCGTGAGCTCGCTTCTTTCTGGCGCTGGCGCTGCGGAGATGCACTCACGCCAACACGAGAGGTTGAATGCCTGCTCTGCAGGTGGCTTCTCGTCCGTGCGCTCGCTGCTGCCCTTTGTGTGATGGTCGTACGCCGCCGGCCAGCGTACTCAATCGGTCTTGCGAGTTACCCTGGACGGCCCCGCACCCCGTGTTTGTTGACATCCCCTGCCTCGAGTTGCTTTTTCTTTCTGCGCTGCGCCGTGCCGGAGAGTCGCGAACCCGGCCATAGCGTCTTTGTAGCTGCGGCAGTGGAGAACATCGCAGCCCTTCCCGTCGCCTCATAGGTGTCTCACAAACCTATCTCCAAATATGAAAGCTGCGAAAGCAGCGAAGAGCAACGCTCAGTTCTCATGACTCCGTCGGAAATATATCGTGTGCGTACTGACTGGCTATGCGCACACAAGCTCCTCGAGCTGTCGGAAAATGACAGCTGTGATTCCAACGCACTTGCAGGCCAGCTAACATCACCTTCCTTCCTCCTTCGATGAATGGAACATAGTTCTTTGCTTTCTGTTGCGCATTCCCCCGCCAGAGGCGCCCCCTGTCCGGCATTCAAGTTTGTGGGGCTGCGATCGGTAAAATGCTATCGCTTAGAAGTTTGCGATAACTAATGCTTCTTAATATTTCTATGGTAAGATGCATAAGTTTGGCAATAGCGGCTTCAACCTCACGTTGATAGGGCCGAAGGAAATTATATAAGCCAAGTACAGCTACCTTTCACACGAACTTACTAGATTAGGCTATGTTGTTTCGCACAATGCGCCTCACCGTATCCGATAGGCCCGGTTCACCCCTGTAATGTTATGAAAGTGGTTTCCGTGCGTAAGTTCCACACGGTAATGTGCATTGAGGATGTAGATGCGGTCACTGACCAATTCAAGGTGAAAAACATGTTTCGGGACCCAACGGGTTCCTTGTCCACTAAGCAGGCCAGAGCCTGTGTCCTTTTTTATGCTACAATGTGACGTAATAACGTGTAGCTGGCTGTTTCTTCCTGTGAGCGGGCAACACTCATTTGCTCAAGTGACGATGCAATGAGGAAAGAGCTTCAAAAAATACATCGAGAACTATTGATGAATGGTACCCGGAGAAGTTTATTAAGAATGTTGAAGATCATGTCCTCCATCCCAAGCCATCCCAGGGCAGGTCGTTTCGAAGACGTGCCAGCGTCCCATATGTTCCGGGGTCAGCGAAGCATTAAAGGGACACTAAAGAGAAACATGAATTGGTTTAGATTGATAAAGTGTGCTCGAGACTCTTGTTTTTTATTTCACCACCATAGGTTTATTATTGAGGGAAAACCAAGTTTCAAAGTTTCATTTTTAAATTTTCGCACCGAACTTTGTAATTCGTGACGTAAAGGTTTCAAAGAGCCTTTAATGTATTTTGGCGCCAATAGCTCGACGAAATTTCCACAAATCGTTATGTCAAGTCTCTCTGGCTGCCCCCCGAGGACAATGTACTCCGATTGAACCAATTAGAACTACGTAGCCCAAGCAGGCGCCGTCAAAAATATGTGACGTCACGGCAAATGGTGCGGGAATTCACAAGGTGGCGTCGCCACCGTATTTCTTTTTGCGCGTTTTCTTGCTTATTAAGCGTCTTCTCGCAGCAAGCTTGGGTTTTTGGTATAGTGAAGACTACTTTACTAATGCGAGAAAATCGTTTTGCTCTTTAGTGTGCCTTTAGCTGTACCTTTTCAAGATATGACCTTCGCATTGGCAGCATGCCGCCCACAGCTTAGGAATCACTTGTGAACGTGAGGATCGTTCAGACAGCAGCGATACCCTGGTGTTGTCTATAAGGTGCCATGCGCAGAGACTGCAGCTTTTTGCGTACTCGGCAAAACTGGCAACTTCACCCAGGAGATTAAAGGAACATCAAAGGGACGTGAGCAACAACAGAAACCGTGAAACGCCCTGGCTGAGCATGCCAATAATCGCGGTCACTTCATCGATTGGGACAACGCCGCTATAGTAACTAAGGAAAAGAATTCGACCACGAGACTACTTTTGGAATCTGTTTTTATCCACCACGACTGAGGACACTATCAACAGGACAGACGAATCTACCAGCCACTACACCCGTTCATTACATCACATTTTAGCATAAAAAAGTGACACACGCCGCTTGCCTGCTTAGTGTAAACAGGAACCCGTATGGGTCCCGAAACGTGTCTGTGTTTTTCACCTTGATTTGGCCAGTGACCGCATCTACATCCTCATCATGATACCTGACCAACGAACTTTTCGTCGAACTCTTGACTAGGTAATGCGCATTCTTTATCCAGTACGGTATTACCGCACTTTGTGCGTAAACCGCACTGCTAGATAAAACTCGCGAATATAAAGACGCAGGGTAATCGTTAGGTGCGAGTGTTTCATGACTGCCAACGGGAATCGTGTGCAGGCCCACAACGCAACACCACTTGCCACCCATCGCACGCATTACCACAAGGAACTGCAATTCACACGCCCAGCCAACGAAGCGCTCGCCAAACACACGCGATTGTTGCCTTGCGGATAGCAGACGCTCTAGGGCCCCACTGATCTCCACTTAATGGGGTCAGTGAGGGGCCCCTCGGTTCCGTCACTTCCGCTTTAACAAAAATGACGTCACGCACACAGTGTTGCCAATAATTCTGGGAAGCGAGGTGGGGAGAGTCAGAGCATCAATAAAATTCATTTGCAATGAATCTGCGTATGTATCCAGCTTGTAATTTGGCATAAATACGGGAACGTGAAAAGGAACGTACCCAGTGAATTTTATTGGGATCCATGGACCTCGAAAAATCGCCTGAGTTGGTCTTTCTCTCGTTTCGCTCTTTCCTTCGCTAGGCGGCGTTCGCCGTTGGTTCGTCAGCTCGCTATCCAACTCTCCGTGTGCCCTTCCTCAGCGTCCGAGGAGGAAGCTCAAGAAGCGCACGCATCTGCTAGCAGAAAACAGGCTCTTGTAAGCCCACTGACAGCATTTGTTTTGCGACGTCACCTAATTCATGGCCGCTACATAAAAAACTATGAATGACGAGAGCGGACAAAACTCACGCCTAGCAGATATAGCGGGTCGGGTAACACGGCGAGCCAGATTCACAAAGGTGTGCTCACTCGGCTAAGTCTAATCAAGGCTTAATGAGCATTTGATACCGCGTTGGGTGCCAGTGTGGTAGCCTCAATACTCACCGGAGCCGAAGACCACCGCGGATTCAGGCTTAGCGAGCCATAGGGCCGCGTCCTGCTCACGCGTAGCGCAACGCTTTGCGCGCGCTCAGCTAGCAAAGGAGTTGAGCGCCGTGCGGCAAAAACACACAGTGTTCGAAATAACAACACACACCACAAACACTTTATTTGCCTTTGGCGGCACCCTAACACACAGCACATGTCCGGTCCCGGGACACGGGGAAGCAAGGGCTTCCCGCGCGGACGGTACACCAAGAGGGAACCGCGAGCACGTCGCAGCTGGCAATGGCGAGCTTTGACACGCCGCTCGGGAAAGGTCCCTCGCGGCTATGCTGTGCATTCTCGCGATGACCACTCGGCCTGGTCGCGAGAGCTAGGGCAACAAATCTCTGTAAGCGTGGGCCTCCGGCAAGTGCGGCTCGGCATAGTACGACCACGCACGAGCACTAGGCACCGCTCTTTGGCTTAACGTACGGAACCAGACCTGAGGTAGAAATTTCGTTGTGGCGTTGCAGTTGTGCACAAGTCTACAGCGAACGCTGGCGGAGTTGCACGCATTTCCTCGTTTCACTCTTTCCTTCGTTAGGCTGCGTTAGGCTGCGTTTGTCGGCTCGTCTATCCACCTCTCCGAATACCCTTCCTCAGCGTTGGACGTGGAAACGCAAGAAGCAAGCGCCTTGCTAGCAGAAAACAGGCTCTTGTTCGGCCACTGAGAGCGTCTCCTGTTCGCGACGTCACCTAATCAAACAGGTGACGTCATGACAGCTGTTGTCGATAGAGGAAAGGCATAGAGAGGAGCACACGAGCGTCTGTTGGTGGTTTAGGGGCCCTTTAAGTAAACACGCCCGCCGAGGATGCCGAGGCACCCAGGCAGGCTACAGTCCGGCGATTCCCAAAGGGGACGTTGGACCAGAAGGAAACACGTGCTTACCCAGCGCCATCTGAGGAGAGAAAGACCCAGTGCTGTTAACTTTTTTATGGCAAAGTCACCAGGACGCTTCCTGAAAGTCGCCAATTTTAGCTAAAAGTCGTTAAACGATGATAATGATGATTACTTTTATTTCATAGTTATAGTTCTTGAGAGTTCGTCCCGGCACGCATGTGTCTCAGTTGCTCCGAATCTCGCGGCTCCGAGACCGCGCGCAGCGCCACCACGAGAACTGGTGCGTGGTGAAAGATGGTGCCACTTGCCATCGCGGGAGAACGGGGGAGGGAAGGGATTAGCAGAACGGCGAAATGCCCCCACAGAGGCTTTGGGCGTGCCTCGGATCCCCACAGATGTTAAAGTACCTCTTTAGAATCTTGTTTGTTAGGGGGGTTACCTCCAAACGTTGAAACAAGGTTTTTTTATCCCTCTTGTTTTGATTCTGTCTGCTGGCAGAGCAGCTGCTGGCAATCTAGGTTTGCCGCTTCACGTATGGCGTCATTGACTGTGGGTGGAGGATGGTGTTGCCTTGCAAGTACGTTGCACAAGCTCTCTGCATTAGCTTCAAAGTCTTCTGTACGGGAGCAAACTTTTCTGAACCAGTGAACCTGCGAGTATGGGATGCTCGTCTTGCAGTGACGAGAGTGGTAACCATCGAAGTGAAGGTATGGGTAAAGTCCCTAGATTTTTCCCTTCTTGCCTGAACAGAGAAAGAACAGGGAAAAATCTAGGCACTTAGTATGGGTAGCCAGCGCTGCCCAGATGGCGTGCCTGATGATGATGATAGGTGGCTGTTCCCTTTGAAGCGAGTGGCCGCAGACACTGTGGCCTAGCCGGGTAGAAAGAGAAGGAAGAGAAAAAGAAAGAAGAAAAGAAAAAAAAGAGAAAAGGGGGAAAAAACGAGAAAACTATGGGTGGATAGCGAAGCACACTAATCACAAGTGGCTGCACTCTAGAAGTGTCGCGACTGACCAGTCTGATCTCAGTTCACCGTTGCCCTCCACCGCATTTGTAGACGAGCTTTAGTGGTCGACAAGGCAGCGGCATCGTAGTCTTTCTCTTCTGGTGCAAATCAGAGCGCCTGTGGTAGAGTGGTGCCCTCGGCTGGGCGTGACACGATGTGCTGCCCTGGCGAGCTAGCTGTGAAACATTTAAATACAAAGCCGCCGTGAGGCGTACGACGGCAGGTCTCAATGTGCCCTCACGTACCTCGCGGTATGTTCAAATGCATGCTGAACATCATTCGACAACACCACGGCTTTTGCTCGATGTGCGTCGTTTTATAGGTACTTCAAAACGCACAAGACTAGCGAAGATCGGGATAGTTCGCTGCACTGCGGCGCAGCGGGCGAGCAGCGGTGCCACCGATTATTCTCCGCTGCGGTTTCAGCGATGTGATGTATGTGGATGGGTACCTTCGCGAAAGTGTGCTGTCAAAAGGACAGAAGCTGTCCAATGCAAAGTATGTCTATGACGTGGAAGAAGCTGTTTTTCGCTGAGGCAGCGATTGTGACCTTTCGGCGAAGTGTCAAGCACCGTACGACGTAAACTTACAGGTAAGTGTGTTCAAATTGCGCTAGCGAAGCTCGACGCTGTATGGAGTGTGCTCGTTGTGCGCCCGCTTTGAAATAAAATTAATGCCCCAGGCAGCAGTGAGAACATTCGGCCCAGTGAGTGACATCTGTTTTGAGCGAGCATATCACATTTACGTAATTGGTAGTTACAGCTCTCGTACTATATTACAGAAGCTGTTTCGCTATACGCTTTCCTTTACGCAGTTTTCAACGGCTTGCATGTGCCCACTAAATGCTCGTATTGCAGCCTTTAAAGAAAAGTTTTTCAAGCTGACGGTGAAGCGCGAAATTAATATAAAAAGGCCGGTGTAAAGTGGAGATCAGTGGTGTTAGCGGAAATACAAGCATGTCGCAGGTGTCGTGCTTTAACTACGTCAACTCGGCATCGTCTGCAGACCGTTTGCAAACTTGCGATTGGCCGTCGCCTAAGCCTGATACTCTAAAAAAAAAAAATATGCCTCTGAGGAACCTAGTGGTAATTGACTCCGTGGTAGTTCCGCGTGTGACATGCAGCGTGTGATCAGTATTGGAACATGCGTAGACAACACGGTTTTTTTAGGGGTCATGGTTTTGTAACCGGTCTAGTGCTGTGCACGTAACAGCAACGTATAATACTGTTTTACTCTAATGTAACATGAGTTTTTTTCTAGATCTTTGCAACCTAAAGTCGACCCTCGCGTTACAATCGAATACCGAAATTCTATTTTTCTTCCTGGACGTAATGAAAAGTCCCCCCTGGCGTTACAATCGTGGTCACGTTACAATCGAGTAAATACGATATGTGTAATGTACGGCGCGATATTTACGCAACCTAAGCTGTCAGGTGCTTTCTTTAACTTTTTCAAGGCCAGTTTCAAATAAACGATTTGTGATGTTTTTCCAGAGCGCCAACCCTTGTACATCGTTGGAAAGCGAGGCCGAAGGGAGTCAACTATGCTCTGGACTATTTTTTTTTCATTTATTAGACATTTTTGATTGTGGCATTTGTGAATACAACAATACCGCCGGTCTCTACGCTTCTTCTTCCTTGTTTGATGATCGCACACGGCGGCATGGTTGACGTTAGTAGCCACTTGTATTTGTTTGTATGACCAAGTGTTTCCGGCTGTGCCCGACAGGGCGGCGCACCCTGTCTGCGGAAACTCCAGCGCTGGTTCCCCATTGCTGCCTGTCTGTTGGCTTTTTGTAAATGTTGATAATTAATGACCTGCCTTTTACCTTTCTGTGGACGTCGAGGAAACTGATCTCAGTAGTTGAGTATGTATACCTAAATGTTATGCTAGGATGGGCTTTGTTAAAAGATTCGATAAAATTAAGTCCTCTTTGATATCTGTCCAAATGATAAAGACATTATCTAAAGAGCATTTGTAAAGAAATGGCTTAGTTTAACAAGTTGACAGAAATTTAGTTTCAAGATCATCCATAAAATATTAGCGTAGTTTGGTGCCGTTCGAGTACCCATAACAGTGCCATCTATTTGCAAATAATATCGGTTATGAAACTCGAAGCTATTTAACGCGTTCACTGCGGCACGCTTTTTTTTCGGCCTGGTTTTAGGTGCGGAGTGACCCACCAGTGGGGCCATCGGGTATTCACAACTTCACATACCGCGGCGCCGCCGTGCGGTGCCCGCCGGACGCTCTGTAGATTATTGAAATTTTGCGTCGTGACCCACCGGTGGGACACGCGGCTATGCCTGTTCTATTACTCCAGCGGATGGCGCTGCCACCTTACAGCGCGTTTGGCGCGTTTATTTGAAAGATGCAAAGCTGTATTTCCGCCTCTTCGCATGAATCTGTCGGAGCTAACGCGAGAAAGATCCAGCCCTGACAGCGTTCAGTTTTCGAACTGATTTTTTATTATTGCGCTGCACCCGGCGCGCGGCCGAATGCCAACTTCTTCTTCTTTGCCGAGCGCCGCATTCTGAGGCGCTACAGGGCTCCCCCCGTAGAACGAGAGCCATAGGAGTCGCCCAGTGGACATGCTTGGATGAGGGCATCCAGGCTGAAGATTGAAGCCCCGCGGACGCGAGAGCGGCGATATACGCAGGTTTTAGTCGATCGGCAGCCACGACGTCTTCACGGCCATTGATGTCCAGCGTGAACGTTTTAGGTGTACGATGGAGTACGCGGAATGGGCCATCATAGGTTGGTGTGAGTGGTGGCCGTATTTGGTCACGCCGAACGAAGACGTGACTGCAGTCATGCAGATCCTGGCTGACGAAGACAGACTGGGGTGTCGGTCGGCAGGAATCACAGGAGCAAGGTCCCGAAACGTGGTGCGCAGCTCTCGAATGTACGTGGAGGCATCGTGAGTGGAAGGTGGCGATGATGGCTCGAAGAATTCTCCTGGAAGACGCAGGGAAACGCCATAGACTAGTTCGGCTGATGAGCAGCCGAGATCCGCTTTCAATGCTGATCGGATACCCAGAAGTACGAAGGGGAGGTGGTCGAGCCAACGTTCCCTTGGCTGGTGAGCAGTGAGGGCAACTTTCAGTTGTCGATGAAGCCGTTCGACCATGCCATTGGCGGAAGGATGGTAGGCAGTTGTGTGAATGTGTCGAATGCCCAAGATATTGGCAAGTGCGGTGAAAAGGGCCGATTGAAATTGACGACCGCGATCAGTGGTGACGACAGAAGGGCATCCAAAGCGCGACACCCAGCCGTTTGTGAAAGCCTTAGCAACTGTTGGTGCTGTAATGTCGGAAATGGGAAACGCTTCCGGCCATCTGGTGAAGCGATCCACACATGTCAGCAGGTAACAGGCTCCTTGCGATGACGGAAGAGGGCCGACGATGTCGAGATGGACGTGAGAAAACCTTGCGTCTGGAGGCCGAAAGGGGGATGTTGCCGTGACAGTGTGACGGTGAACTTTAACCCGCTGGCACTCAAGGCAGGTTCGCGCCCAGCGTCGGACATCAGCATTGATGCTTGGCCAAAGGAAACGAGATGTGACTAGCTTCTGGGTCGCACGAATACCAGGATGGCTCATGTTGTGCAATTGATCAAAAATTGCACGACGAAAAGCTGAAGGCACGAAGGGCCGAGGGACACCAGTAGACGTTTCGCACGTTATTAGTGAGGTAGAAAATGGAAGCGGGCACTCCGTGAACGATAGAGACGTGGATGAAGAACGAAGACGATGCAGCTCAGGATCGTTGCTTTGGGCAGCTGCTAGCTCTTCCATGTCTAGTGGTGGCTGGGTCGACAAGGCATCGATGCGGGATAGTGCATCAGCAGCAGCATTTTCCGGCCCATGGACGTGTCTGAGATCCACAGTGAACTCGGAAATGAAGCATAGTTGACGGATCTCCCGTGCAGTGTAATTGCTGTGATTGCGATGGAAGGCAAACGTCAGGGGCTTGTGGTCTGTAACGACGGTAAAAGTCCCGGCCCTCCAATAAATGACGAAAATGTTTGATGGCGAGGTATACCGCGAGGAGTTCTCTGGCAAATGTACTGTATTTTGCTTCCGGTGGCTTTAGTTTTTGCGAGAAAAACCAAGGGGCTGCCAACCGGATACGTGCTGCTCGAGAACGGCGCCAACTGCCACGCTTGATGCATCGGTGATGAGACGAATTGGGGCATCAGGGACGGGATGTATGAGCATGGTGGCGTCTGCCAGAGCCTTCTTGGCAGTGCCGAAGGCAGATGCAGCGTCCTCGGTCCACTCCAGTGGCGCAGCCGGGTCTTTCTTTTTAGCCAATAGGTCGGATCAAGGGCTTTAGGAATGTGGCACACTTTGGAAGAAAGCGGCGATGGAAGTTTAGTAGGCCCAGAAATTCTCGGAGTCGCTTCAGTGAAGTCGGGGTGGAAAGTCTTGAATAGCTTTCACTTTGCTGGCGAGTGGTTGGATACCCTGTGGAGTGACAAGGTGGCCTAGGAACTCTATTGTAGCGACGCCGAAGAGGCACTTATTGGGATTAATTACGAGGCCGTAATCATCCAGGCGGTGGAATAGGGTGCGCAGGTGGGCTTCATGCTCAGGGCCGGATGAGCTTGCTACAAGGAGGTCATCAAGGTAGGCAAATACGAAATTGAGACCTCGCGTGACCTCGTTGATAGTGCGCTGAAAGGTCTGTGCCGAGTTGCGCAATCCAAAAGGCATCCTCACATATTCAAACAGACCGAATGGGGTGGTGATGGCCGTCTTCGGAATGTCGGCGGGTTCTACAGGATCTGATGGTAAGCCTTCACTAAGTCAATCTTAGAGAAGATTGTGCACCCAGCCAAATTTGACGTGAAATCCTGTATGTGAGGAAGTGGATAGCGGTCTGGTAAGGTGTGGGCATTGAGAGCGCGGTAATCCCCACATGGTCTCCAGTCGCCAGGATCTTTCTTCGGCACCATGTGGGAGTGGCGACGCCCAGTTGCTTGAGGAAGGCCGCACAATGCCGAGTTCAAGCATATGCTCAAACTCACGGCGGGCGATGGCGAGGCGTTCTCCAGATAGTCGACGGGGTCGTGTAAAAACGGGAGGTCCAGTGGTCACAATGTGGTGAGCGATGGAATGCTTCACGGTGACTCTCTGGTGTGCGGCTTCGTGATGCTGGGAAAGTCGGCGAGTATTTTTGCATACGGCGAAGCAGGTGTGAGAGCTCGCAGTCCTGTTGACGAGGAAGTACAGAGTACACCGTTGATGGAGAGGGCGGGTGTTGAGATCAATGAGGCGATGAGCATGCATGTCCACAGCAAGGTTGAAAAAAACTGAGGAAGTCAGCTCCAATAACACCTTGCGAGACATCAGCGAGGATGAAAATCCAGCGGAACGTACGGCGTAGTCCAAGGTCAAGTGTAAGAGAGCGTTGACCGTATGTGCGAATGGCGGAATTGTTGATCGCTTGGAGTGGGCAGGTCTGTTCGTTGCGACGGCGATCTGCACACGAGGCCGGTATGACGCTAACCTGGGCTCCTGTGTCGACTAGAAGCAAGCGCCAGTGACCTTATCAGAAACATAGAAAAGGCGGCATGATTTTGACCAGTACCACTTGCCGCCGTCAGTGGCCGGTCGTCGCATTTCCCGACCAGGAGCACGGGCGAGTGCACTTGCGAGCAGAGGCACCGAATCGGCGGTGGTACCAGCACACGGTTGAGGATGAGACGTCCGCGGCGCATCGGTTGACCGAAGTTCCGGAGAACGTGGGGGCGTCGACGAGCGACTGTGTATCTGGAACCTGGATGACGGTCGACGATGCGCAGGTACAAAGCCATCGAGGCGCCTGACAAGGGCGTCCAAACGGTTCTCGATGCTCGCGAGCGCCGGGTCTGCAGCGGTGGCCGGTGGCGGTGCGGTAACGGCGTTGAGGCTATGTGCCCGCGAGTAGTCCGCCACTCGGTCAGCCATTTCAGCGAGTGTGTCTACTGGGACATCTCCTGCAGCCACGAGGACCGGGACCATGCTCTGCGGTAAGCGCTGGAGGAACAACTCACGCAACAGCTTCTCCTCTTGAGGGGCAGACGGGCCGCCAAGGAGCTGGCGCATGTGTCGCAGGAGCTGTGATGGGCGACGGTCACCGAGCTCTGTGGCCGTGATGAGCTGTTGGAGTCTGCTGTGTTCGGACTCAGACTTGCGGGAAATGATAGCTGCCTTCAACGTGTCGTAGGGATGGCTCGTGTGCGGCGACGCTAAAATATCAGCTAAGTCGTCGGCTACGTCCGGAGGTAAGCAGGACACCAGATGCCAGTACCTGGTCTGTTGGCTGGTGATTTGCCGTAGACGGAAGTGCGCCTCGACCTGCAGAAACCATGTGCTGGGGCTGTTGGGCCAAAATGGTGGCAGGTTGACATGTTGGATCGCAGCGACCGCAGCACCGCTAGGTCCTGGCGTCTTCTTGGGCGTCAGGAGCGGTAGGATTGGTGGCAGAGCCGGCGGGATCCATGCGGGATGATCGGGGCTGCGTGTTCTTTATCGGGTCACCATTAACTGTCGGAGCTAACGGGAGAAAGATCCAGCCCTGACAGCGTTCAGTTTTCGAACTGATTTTTTATTATTGCGCTGCACCCGACGCGCCGCCGAATGCCAACTTCTTCTTCTTTGCCGAGCGCCGCATTCTGAGGCGCTACAAATCTATGTTTAAATACAAAATGCTTACCACAAGAAAACACATGAAGTCAGTTTTCGTGATAGAAATATTACTGGGCACATTTATCGGCCCCTTGGAAACAATCACGCCACCTCACGTCCAATGCAATATATATTAGTTGCAATTTCGAACTTCAGATGGCAGCACAAGATTAAGAGCTGTCACGCGTGGGTCACTAGTGGGCCATGCAGCACACAGCAGAAAAAGATTTTATTGAGTGCGTCATGGGCCCACCGGTGGGTCACAGGCTTTAACATCACAGAAGTATTCTTCGGGGCATGTGTATCCTCATGCAACAAAATCATACCTCTGCATTCAAGTGTCATAATGTTATCACATCCGCAAGCAGACAAATGCAAGTAACTTCGCAGCACAGGCCGTGACCCACCAGTGAACCACGACGCAGTGAACGTGTTAATTCATGTACGAGCTCTGCTAGGTTTCAATGACTTCTAGACTTCAGAAGTCATTGTTATATACAGCAGAAGCTGGCACTGTCCACGTGGCACGAAAAGTTACGGATGTGCTTAGCCTGGCTACCCGGAAAGGGGGGAGGGATCTTGGTTAGAATAAACATGTCTCCCTGATGTGCGTACGTGTTGAGTGTGTGCTCAATCCAGCTCATCTGACGTTATCCGGAGTGCGTATCATGGACCCACCCATAACAAGGTGTCAGAAGTGGTTTCTCCTGGCTAACCGAACTATATTTTTCTGAGCGACGGTGAAGTTCCTGCCAACGGTCCCGCCGTTCTCGTCAAGCTCCAACCCCCCAGAGGACTGGAGATAATGAAAGCTAAAGTTCGGCACCTTTGAAGTGGCCGCAAAATACCACAAGGAAAATGACTAGACGTGGCTCGCACTGCTACTACATGTCGGAGGGCCGGAACTCTTGGAGAAGTACCAAACGCTCATGTTTCTGTGGGCAGAGCAGATATACAAGGACGTCGTGGAACACCTTGACCGGCACTTTGCCAAGTTGCGCAACATGACTCATGCGTCCTACTTTTTCACAACATGAGCAGGCACCACATCACACTTTCGAAGGCATTCGCACATGCAGTTCCCAAGCAAGCGGATCAATGTTCGTTTGGCACCGCACGCAACCTTATGATCACGATTGTTCCTTGGAATTAATGACTGCAAACTCAGAGAACGGCTCGTATGTAAGAAAACGCTTATGCTGGAGAGCATGATGGACCAATGCAGGATGTAAGCGCAAGAAATGTAACCGCTGAAAGCGAGGTGTTCGCACTGAATCGTCACAACCAGCCGGTCTCGCAAAATGTTGACAAGTGGGAAAAATCCTGAGGAGGCACGCCGCCGTACTGTCAGCTACCACAGCACCAACTTAATGCACAAAAAACCTGCTCAAGGTGTGGTCAGCAGCACCAGCCACGGCAGTGTCCAACATTTGGTCAACGGTGTCACAACTGTGGAAAAGTCAACCACTATGCAGCATTGTGTCGGCAGCCACAGCCACCGCACCCAAACCAGCCATGTGTCGTGCAAGCACTACATAAAGACAATGAAGATGTGCAATTCTTATCAGATGTGCTGACAGTTTGTGCTGTCCACTGCACATCATCATGGCTCCAGACAATTGCAGTGAATAGACATGATGTGTCATTCAAACTGGCCACTGGTTCTGATGTGAACCTCATCTCCGCAGACGAATTGCATAAATGGCCAAATACCCCCAGTGCGTGCATAACCACCTACAGTGATGACCCACTGCCATTGCAGGGAGAGTGCCTCCTTAAGTGCTGCTCATCAGGCACATCAGCAACACTGAAATTCTGTGTAATTGGTTCTCCAGCTGCTCCCATCTTTTGGCTTGATGCCTGCCGCAAGCTGAAGCTTATTCAGCGTGTCAACCAACTGAACTGAAGCACAACTGTCAACAGGGAAGCAAGAAATGAGACACCACAAGTATCATTGAAGAGTACAGCGACATATTTCAGAGAGGCAGGATGTCTATCAGGAGAATTCACAATAATTCTCCGCAGTTATCTCCGCTAGGTCATGCTTCCCAACTTTACAGAAAAACATTGAACTTTTCACTAACTTCCGGCCTAAAGCCAATAGTCAGTGACGCCACAAGAGGCATGGCGATTTTAGATCTTGTCTTCTTCAGCCCTAGAGTCTGCGATTATGGTATGCGTGCACTGTCGTGGATGGCATATCGGATCATAAAGCTGTTTTTGCATCTACAGTATAGACCGCTTATAACGTAAGTCGCCGGAGTCGCGAATATCCGCACTATAAGCGGTGCCGCACTATAACCAAAACAACCTTCTTCAAAGGCTGCACTTGCGCAAAGCGTGTTGAGCATGCAGCCTCGCGTGTCCAATAATCGACATATGCGATTTGGGGCGCTTAAAACCACGTAAATCTCCGAATGTTCAAAAATTAACCGCCAAAGACCCGCATTGCCAACGAAATAACACGGGGGAAAAAAAGCAAGCAAAACAAAGTGCCATCGCGGAAATTCGCCGACTACCTTTCAGGCCATCTCGAGGTATGCGCATTACACAGAAACCATGTCGAATCGCGACCGAAATTTCACGTGCTGAGCGGTACCGATCGTTCGATTTCACGGGCGCGCACGCGATGTCCGACATTGCAATCGAATCCGGAACCACCATTCGAGAGTTGCATGTGCCAACCATGCCCTCGTTTTCATTAACGATATGATTCTCTTCCCTTCAAGTGCAGCCATCGCAAAAGTTTCGTTGATTCCGCACCAAACCGCAACTTTTATCGCCGGTGACCGCTACCGAAAAGCAACCAATGCTGATTAGGCCTAGCGTGCGGTTCAGCATGTTGTCGTGGGAAGTTTGTCCAAGACAACATGAAGATCGGACGTCGAAAAGATCGCACTCAAGCACTAACCCAAGAACAGCGCGCGCGTGATACGAAGTTTGTGTTTGCGGCCGGGAGATCAACGGCAACAAAAGCCAGCCAAGCTCGTTTAAGTCCGCGCACTGGCAGAAAAGGCGAAAGCTCGCGTCATGAAGCCGCAAAACTTTTCAATTTGCGGACGAAGTAGCAAACGCGATATCTGTAGCAAGTGTGATAACGACGACGCTTTTACCGACAGGAACTTACTTTAAAGCGCACTTGATGAGGACGCGATCGTACGTTCCACGCGTAACGCGCTGTCGGCAAGCGGCCGCGGAGCCTTGCCGCCTCGTCACCGCCGGTGCAAAGGCTACTCCGTCGCCTAGGCAACCACCATCCTTCCCCACACGGCGAGCCCGCACAGCGCTGCCGCGGTCTTTTTCCTCCCTCCGCCCCTCGTTCGTTCACTGTGCGTACCCTCGCCCTTCGTAACGACCTCGTCACTCCCTCCCCAGCGGCGTACCTCCTTTGAGAACCGCACTCGCTACCCCGTTTGTCAGAAATATTTTCCCGCAACCGCATTATAAACGGTATTTCATCTTGGGGGACTGCACAATAAGCGGTATGCGTATACATGCGGTTCTATGGGAGGGTAAACGGGAGTTGAAAAAGACCGCATTATAACCGGTCTTGCACTATATGCGGTTACGTTATAAGTGGTCTGCACTGTATTTCATGTCCTGTACCGAAAGCCCGATACATTTATTCTACTTTCCGCAATATGAGCCATGCTGATGATATTGGTATTATTGATACACTTAGCACTTCTTTCGCCCAGTTTGAAGCGATCAGTATTTCTGAAGATGTTGATACTTTAACAAAATTCTTCAGTGATCTTGTTTCAAAGTGCATCATGCGTTTTGTACCATTAAAAACAAAAAAGACGAATTCAGAGCTGCCTTGGATTACATGGGAAATTTTGCACCTGTCGCGACGACTTGGGCGTTTGCGGCGTGCTAAACGCACTGGTGATGCTGTTCTTGCTGCACAATTCATTGCTCTAAAGGAGGAACTTCGAAGCAAAACTAATGCTCCTCGTGATTTCTACTTTCGAGTTACACTTCCCGGTTTGCTTAGAAATAATCCACGTAAATTTTGGAAGTCTGTCCTACCAATGGACTCTACGACACTGATACATTTGAAATAAATGACATAGTTACAGATGATACTGCTCTTATTGCAAATGCATTCAATGATTACTTTCAATCTCTTTTTACACTTGATAACTCCGTTGTTCCTCCTTTTATAGGGCATACTCGTAGTTCTATTGACGATATTGTTGTTTCAAACCAGGGTGTGCTGAATCTCATTTTAAAATTCGATCCGAAGAAGAAAGGTAGTCCTGATAATATAGACAATGAATTCCTCATTAGGTACTCCTTATGGACTAGTCGGTATTTAACTATTATCTTTCAGAAATCTTTCTCGACGTCTGTTGTCCCTACAGCATGGAAATCGGCTAAAATTGTTCTGTTATTCAAATCCGGAAAAAAGCAGTCCTTATTGAACTACAGACCCATCTCTATCACATCCCATTCTTGTAAAATACTCGAACACATAATTTTCAAGCAAATCATAGAATTTTTAGAATGCAATAATGTTTTATCTGATGCCCGGCATGGTTTTCGATGTGGATTTAGTACCATAACCCAGCTCAGTGAATACCCAGACCATAGTGTACGCAGAGCTGTTGAAAGATTATTAAGTTTTTAAAGGCTAGATCAGAGCATACTTCTACAAAGAAAGACACTCAACGCAAACGCTTCGCTGTTTTACCTTACATTCATCGTTTTTCCCATCAGCTAAAGCATATAGCCAATCGGTTTGGTGTAGAGGTTGTTTTCAGTGCACCCAATAAGATTCAACGCATCTGTCGTGCGGTGGACCAAAAATTCGACAATAAAATCAAAAAGAACAAATGTGTTTGCCTTTCAAAAGAAAGCGGAAAGTTCGTGAGGTGCAGGATGGGGGCAGTTTATTTATTGCCCTTAACCTGCGGTCGTGTGTATATAGGTCAGACAGGCCGATGCATCAACACTCGCCTTAATGAACATATGAAGTCATTGGATAATAGCAATAACTCCCATCTAGCCGAGCATTGCAGGAACTGCCATTGTCATCCTGTGTGGTGTGATACTAACATTTTGTTTTATCATAAAGACAAGATAACTAGGGAAATAGTTAAAGCTTTCCATATTAGAAGATGTGCTGATAAATGCTAAAGCAACCCATCGATTGCACTAACTGACAAAGAGTTCACCTTTTTGAGTAGCACTTGACTTTTAAAAGCTGCTGCACGATGTAGATACTTCTGCAAAAATTACTGTCATGATGTGTTTTTTCTTATGTTTCCTTATGTTTTGCTTGTTTGTTTGATTCTTTTTACGCACATGCGCTCTTGAGCTACCCTGGGTTATATATTTCATGTACTTCCTGCAATAAACTTAGTTGTGAGTTCGCGCCCGTTTGTCTACTCGCCTTTCATTTTCGTCTTTTGTGTGCGCGCCGAAATGTTTCCAAGTCAGTGAATTCACCCATGACAACCTACAGGCCTTTGATGCTGGTGATCAAATTGACACAATATTCATAGACTTTTCCAAAGCTTTCGACACTGTTTCACATTACAAACTGCTAAAAAAGCTCACTGTCATTCTTAAAAACGAAGCATTAGTAAACTGGATTTCTTCTTTCCTATCCAATAGGTCTCAGTACATACTCTTCAAGTCTTATTCCTCCACTTGCACTGTAACGTCTGGCGTCCCTCAAGGTTCAATATTAGGCCCAATCCTATTTCTGATTTTCATTAACGATCTGCCAAGTAATGTGCCTGTTAAAATCCGCATGTATGCTGATGATTTTGTTTTGTATCATAAGATTAAAACTGCTCATGATCAGATCATCCTTAACGATTCATTTGCATCATTTCAATCATGGTGTGACACTTGGCAAATGCAAATCAACTTCCAAAAAACGGTATCCCTGTCATTTACCAAGCGTTCTTCCCCCCCCCCCCTCCATTTACCTATTCGTTTAATGGTTGCCCTCTCGGAAATGTTTCACAATACAACTATCTAGGTCTCCTTTTCACTAGGGATTTATCTTGGTCTCCTCCCATCGAACTCATGTGCAACCGTGCGCTTAGAAAGTTAGGTTACCTGCAACGCACTTTACGTTCAGCACCTCTCAGCATATGACTCCTCACTTATAAAACACTGGTTTGTCCAATATTGAAATATGGTCTGTTGTGTGGAACCCACACAAGATATCGGATATCAACAAAACAGAATCTGTTCAGAAGAAAGCTGTATGCTTAATTTATCGTCGCTTTGACAGGTATTTTTCACCTAGTTCCCATCTTCCTATCTTACAGCTTACCAGTCTCTCTTCCCATTGTCACGTTGAATGTTTGAAGTTTCTTTATACTTTAATTCCCCACGGTTCCCCCTACTCGGCAAATACATCGCACCCGTTAGACCAACAACCACCCGAAATTACCATGAGTTGAACATGTCTACTTTTATCCATCGTACGGTGGCGTTTAAATATAGTTTTTTTGTTCATTCTATTGAATTGTGGAACGCTTTGCCTGGTTACGTTCGATCTTGATCACTCGATGACTTCTTATTGTATATTACTAACCATTGATGTTGAGCGCACTTGTTATGCTCTTCTATGTATGTATTTGCCCACTCCTGTGATAGCCCTGCAGGACTGCAGTATGTTGAAATAAATAAATAAATAAATAAATAAATAAATAAATTCTCAATGCAAATGCACAACCATTAATAGCCGCACCACGCAAATCCCATCGACCATGCAAGACATGGTCAAACAAGGATTGCAGCGTCTGGAGGAAGAACGTGATCATAAAGGTCACTGAACCCACGGACTGGGTAAGTCCAGTGGTTGTCGTCCCCAAAAAGGACGGCTCTCTTCAGATTTGCCGTAACTACTGAAAGCTCAATGAAGCAATCAAGTGCCGACATTACCAAATGCCAACATTCAAAACCTTCCTCTCAGGGCAACATGGCTTTTTGGTGTTCACCCTGCTTGATGCCTCACATGCATTTCATAACATGAGGCTCAACGATGCCAGTTCTCAGCTGTGCACATTCACAACACCTTTTTGGGCGTTGCCGGTTTCCTGGTGATGACACCCGGCATATTTTGTGCCCTGACTCTGTGTCTCCTACCCAAAGACTCTGTGTCTCCTAGACTAGTGTCTCTTGCTATGCCTACAATCATATGATGTGCACTTGGTGTTCGTACCTGGCTGACAACTCATTGCAGCAGATGCCTTCTCTAGAAGCCCTTCTTGTCTCCAAGTCTGTAGGCACATCGCCTCTGGACACTCATCCATCAGTTTACTTGCTCGTAGGTGCATCTTGGGACACTCTCAACTGCCTCAGAGTGCAAACAGCAGCAGACAGAACCCTTCAGATTGTCATCAATTATGAACAAGATAGCTGGCCAGAAAAGCAAAAAGCACACCCATCCGGTCAAAAGTTTTGGGAATGTAGAGATGAGCTGTACTATGAAGAGGGACTGCTCTGCCGAAGACTGCGCCAGGTGCTTCCACCAGCTGCCCAACCAGCGACACTGAAGAAACTGCATATGGGTCATCGTGGCATCTCAGCATGCAAGGTCAGGGCACGAGAGGCTCTTTATTAGCCAAGGATGACACAGGATGTGGAACACATGGTAAAGCACTGCATCGCACGTCAGCATAACATGCCAGCCAACCACTACGAGCCACTGATGGCTATCCCTCTGCCAACCTTGCCTTGGCAGAAATTGGGAATACAGCTATTTTACCACGATTGATCACCACATTTACTCATAACCAACTACTACTCGAAGTAAATAGAGGTTGAACAACTGTCCTTAACAACAGGTCATAATTTAGGACAGTTGTTCAACTGCAGCCTCAGAAAGACATACTATACCCATTTTGGGATTCCCCAGGAAATCGTGACAGACAACGGTCCCCCATTCGACAGCAAAAAGTTTGGAAGCTTCAATGCCTTGTGGTCTATTCAGCACCACACATCATCACCGCAATACACCAGATCAAACGGACAAGCAGAGTGAGCCATTAGAATGATAAAAAAACACACTCTGCAAGGCACAAGAGTTGGGAGAGGACCTGAACATGGCTCTTAACTATCGAGCAACATCAACGACCACACTTCCATTTCCTGCCGAAATGCAGATGGGCTGCCAAATTTGCACACTGCTCCCAGTACATCTGAACTTACTCATTTCAATCTATCCAGCCAAAGCCCATCATCAAGGGCTTCAGGCCGGTCAAGGCAGACAGCATAAGCACAGGGACCAACACATGTCACCCATGAAACCACTTGAACCTGGACAGCGGATCTGGTTCAGACTGAACGATGGATGGAAATTGGACAGTGTCATTGCTTTGGGTGATGAGCACGTTCATCGCTAAAGGTCCTTATGGGGGTCAATACAGCAAGAACTACTTCTATCTAAGGCAGACTGGACGCCTTCAGATAGTATGCGAGGGATTATGGGTCAGCCGCCAGCTCATAAAATGATCACGTGCTTCGTGACGCCAGCAGGCAGAAAAAGTGTGTTCCCCACTCGTCGTCATGGCTACTAGTGGCACTGACTATCACCCCCAGGTTTAGATGCACGTATACCACATGAAGTGGGCGTGCGCACAGGGGGGGCGGGGCAGGGGGGGGCAGTCGCCCCCCCTAATCACCTAAGAGGGGGGGGGGGCGCAAAATCAATCTGCCCCGTACATTGACCCTTCTAGTCACCTAAGAGGGGGGGGGGGGGGCGCAAAATCTGCCCCATACATTGACTTTGAAGGGGGGGGGGGGTGCTGCGACGACCCTTTGCCCCCCACTAATGGGGAACCCTGTGCACGCCTATGGGGGGGATGACCGCCACTGTAGCTCAGTTGGTAGAGCACCAGACGCATAATTCGAAGGTCGCAGGTTCGGTTGTCCTTTCGTACACCTTACTTTCTTCGCCTGTACATCATAATTACTACAAATAACACCCCTCCTTGGCTTTCTTGTCTGTTAGTTCTAATGAATGCTGTGTCCCAGCAAAGAAAAACGAGCCCTCAAAATTCCCCCTCTTTCTTCAATCTAAGGGAAGCACACCTACGCCTTGTCTGAAGCGTGCCATCCTCAGGCAAGGCATGTGGAAAACCTCTACTCTCTCCCGAGCACGAGTGAGACTCCTCAGTCAGCACATGCACCCTACAGCCCAACCCCCTGTCTGCCAGCCCCCATCACTACCCCAACTGGAAGACAAGTTCGTCCCCCACAAAGAATAAACTCGTGAAAAAAAAAGGGGGGGGGGGGGGCGTATTGTATACAGCAGTAGCTGGTGCCCTCTATGTGGCACGAAAAGCTACGGATGTGCCCAGCCTTGCCACCCTGTGAAGGGGTGGGGGGATCTCGTTCGAATAAACATGCCTGCCTGATGTGCATACGTGTTGCGAGTGTGCTCAATCCAGATCATCCGATGCGATCCGGAGTGTGCATCATGGAACCACCCAAAACAGTCATCACATTTTTGCACACTGTAGGACTGCCAAAATGTTTTGATGCCGTCACTGTGAGGAATACTGGTGTACAGGGTACTTACATCAAGAGTCACAAGGAAGGCACCATCCGGGGCTTTTACGTTTTTTATTGTCCTTTTAATGTTGTTGGTATCACATAGGTAGGAGGAGTGTGTAGGTGGTATTTTCTTAATTAGGGAGTCTATGAAGCTTGATACTGGTTTGGCGAGGGTTGAGAGCTGGGTGTCCACTGTTGCCCTGAACTGAAAGGTGTTATGGTAGTGTGTTCTCTCTGAGGTTTGTAGAAAAAGTAATGCTTTCCGCGAAGATACCTGAACTGAAAGGTGTTATGGTCGTGTGTTCTCTCTGAGGTTTGTAGAAAAAGTAATGCTTTCCGCGATACCATGAGAAGATACGCAGGAGGGCACCTGCCAATTAACCAACACGTCTACATAAAGGTAAAAGGCGGGTCATTAAATACTAACGTTTACAAAAAGCCTACAGACAGGCGGCAATATGTTCACTTCGATAGTTGCCACCCTCGTCACTGCAATACGAGCATCCCATACTCGCAGGTTCACCTGTTCAGAAGAATTTGCTCCCATACCAAAGACTTTGAAGCTAACGCAGAGAGCTTGCGCAACATACTTGCAAGCCAACACCATCCTCCACCCAGTCAATGACGCCATACGTGAAGCGGCAAACCTAGATTGCCAGCAGCTGCTCTACCAGCAGGCAGAATCAAAACAAGAGGGATGGAAAAACCTGGTTCCAATGTTTGGAAGTAACCCCCCTAACATAAATAAAATTCTAAAGAGGCACTTTAACATCTTACAACACAGTTAACGGCTGTCAAGAACCTTCCCTTCACTTCCGCGAGTTGCGTATAGGTGTCGCAAGAACATTTAGGATTATCTTGTATGTTCAAAAACTGATAAGACACCCATAACTGGATGTCAACCATGCGGCAAGAATCGCTGCAAAGTATGTAAACACATACAGACACCGCTATGCCTGAAAGCACACACTCCAATTTCAAACATTCTATTCATTCAAACCTTAACTATGACATGAAGCAAAACTGCTAGGCGGCCTAGTTGGAATGAATTCATTGTAGTACTTACGCGAAAACAAACGGGGACAAAGAAAGGAGACACACGGACAAGTGCAATCTAACAACTGATTTATTTTTGAAAAAACGCTTGCTTAAAAGCCCAACGTGATCTGCGCGCTTCCGCCAGAGAGCACACACCATCCGCGCATATAACAATCACTCTAGACCACAATTCCCCAGATCATCGCGTCCACACACACAAACACACACACGAAAAAAAAAAATCAAAGACACCTACATCGACAAAATGAAAAGAGAACGTTATTAAAGATATGCGGACAGCAGTGAAATCTCCTTATCTAATAAAGCAACAGATGGATGGCTGATGCACTTGTCTTTTAGTCTATCAATCCAAAGCGCCTCAACTATTTCCCTCGCAGTCTTGTACCGGTGTTTGAACAGAATGCCAGTGCACCCACATTCTTTACAGTGCATGGCCATATGCGTACTAGGCGACCTTTCAGGCTGGACAAATGCTCCCTTAGTCTAGTGTTGCAGCAACATCCAGTCTGCCCTATGTACGCATGACTACACGTCAAAGGAATGTTATACACAGCATTAGTCGCGCACTCCACAAACTGGTTCTTGCTCGGATGTTTGATATTTCATTCTTTTTTTTGTTCGTTCCTTGCACTCGAACATCTTTTTCACCTTGGCACACACCTTTCCTATTTTGTTATGGGCTGAAAACACCACTTTCACTCCGTAATTTTCGGCTACCTTTTTAAGCCTGTGTGACACGCCGTGCACATACGGAATAACTGAAACCTTAGAAAATGGTTCATTTTTTCTGGGATTAGCACCGCTTAATTCATCTTCCTGTTTTAATTTCTTCATTAGCCTAGTGCACGAAGCCTGCGGAATGGTGTTTGGATACCCGGCTTCCCGCAAACGATCAACTTGCTGTAAAAACACGGTGTTCACAGTATGAAAACACGACTCTCTTAATGCTGACATGAAACAAGACATGACAGTACCATTCTTAACAATTCTGCGCTTGTCCGTGTGTCTCCTTTCTTCGTCCTCGTTTGTTTTCGCACATGTACTACAATTAACTATGACAGCCTTAATATAGTCTAGCTTCTTGAGTGCGGAGTATACAGTGTTCAGCACATTGGTCAGACTGACACGACCATCTGTGCTTGCTTTAATAACCATCCTTCACATGTCCGTTCACTCCCGGCTCTGCTTCTGTCTCGACATATAGTATATTCCAAAAACTACCAGCTTGATTTCATCAAGGTTACTCTCTTACAATGCGGTTTCTCTTGTACATGGGAGTGCAAATGGTGCAAATCATATTCATAAATTTAATACATTGAAGGCTAGACTAAGCGTCAATCCCGGCACACTGCCTTCCATAAGCGCTCTTAAATATTCAAGATAATCTTAACTTATGCTCTCTCTTTCCTTCTCGGATAACGACAGGAGCACACTGTAAGGCATGCAACACCCGCACACGCATTCCGAGATAGGGTGGTGATGTTAGCTTTGGCGTAACCCCCCTTACTACGAGACCACTGCCCTGACACTCGAGAAATTGTAATAGAACCCCCGGCAAAATTTCAGCAATGCGGATTTTCTATTTTCTTCCGGAACATCACCTTGAGCCACAGTTGTTTTTTTTTCGAGAACGCATGTTTTTTTTTGTGTGTGTGCAAGTGTGTACGCGTGGTCTTTTTTCTTATTATCTTTTCTCTCTCCCTGCTCGGACGACAATGCTATACAAGCACAACAAAACCCAGTAAATTTTCTCTTGAAAAAGATCGGAACCCTAAAGCCAGCCCTAAAAGCTTTGCCTCAAACAAACATGGCGGCACCCACAGAAGCGACGGCTCTCAATTATGACAAAAACTGACCTGATTTCTGAGCAATGAATGACACCAGGAATGAAAAAATGGTGGCATAGGCTATCGCTTTCTCATATCTCACACATACAGTCGAGTCCACTTATAACAATACCGGTTTTAACAATATATCGGATATAACAATGGACAGCCGCGGCACCATCAGCTTTTCATTGTATTCTATGGCAAAATAAACCGCTTATAACAATGCTGTCGTGATGCAATATCGGTTATAACAATTAAATGTGGGCACTGGAACCAACCCTGAACGAAACAAAAATGCAAAAAACGCTGCGACCATGCCACCCTATTACGCAAAAGGGCATGAGAGCATACGCGCGGCGGCCAGGCGATAGCGCACTTGGCCTCGCACGCGGCGAGTGCGCACCGAAGAGGCTCGCATGCCACCGCTGTTTAGCCTGCCGCGGCGATGCAGAGGAGGGGGAGGAGGACCGGATGGGCGCCTCTACGGGCGGTGGGGCAGCCCATTCTGAGGGTGCGCCGCCTGTAGAAAAAGCACCGGGGCGCCTAAGCCGCCGTAGCAGCAGCGCTGTGTGCACTGTGCCGACCTCCCCTATTCTTCGCTGATTTGGCCACGTCTCCAGCTCCGCCGTTTGCACATGTTCCGAGTCTGGGTGGTCGGTGAACGGCGGTGGGTGATGGGGACGCGTCGGGACTTGAGTTTTTGCACGCCGACGACGCAGTAACAACAAATGAGGAGTTCACCGACGAGGCGATCATTGCTGCGGTTACCGGTGCGGAAGACCACAGCAGTGACGAGGAGGAGGAACCAAATCCCATGCAGGTTGTGTCGCATCAGGAAGCATTGCAAATGATCGACTCCCTGTGCGATTTTTTGTTTGCTAAAAACCTTCCGCTCGGCCACGCGCAGCAGTTGGACGCTTTGCAAAAAGATGTCAATAAGATGGCCAGTAAGCAGTCGAAGCTGACTGCTTACGGTTTTCTACCTGCTAAAAAGTGAAAAGTGTAAGCAACGTCCCCCTCATTAAGTGCTCTTGTTTATCATGTTCCCCTCATTAAGTGCTCTTGTTTGTCACGTTTTCTTTGTTATTTTCGGCATAACCCGCTTATAACAATAATCGGTTATAATAATAATATTTTCATGGCACCTCAATATTGCTATAAAAGGACTCGACTGTACAACAAAGATTGGCCATAAAATATTTTGTGTTTTTAACAGCAGTTATTGATTTGAGAGCTCGTAGGTTTAATGCAGCTAGGGTGGCTAGGAGTTGGATTGTCTTGGCTGATGGCGGCAAGGATGTGGGCTCACAGAACCGCATTTGCAGCAAACGGTAGTTCCGTTTTCAGTCTTTGTGTGTCGGCTGCACACATGCCTTCATAGCTACGTTGTTCCTACATATTTTCGCATCTGCCATGGTTTTGTCCGTAGTGGACCTTGTGGCAAACAGCATCACTTTGACTCTGTGAGTGTTGGATGCGCATGTATTCCCAGAGTTTTGCCGTCACCATACATGAATGCATTGATAGCGACCGCAGTTTCGTCCACAGTGATTGCGGCAAACAATAACCACAGTTCTGAATGTGTGTGCGCTGGCTGCAGGCATACTTCCAATGCTACAGGAGCACGCTGCTCATGATCATCGCTCAATGGTTTTGGTACTAAAGTTTGTATCACCCGTTGCCAAGCGAAAAAGTGTTTGGACCATCATTCAGCCGGGAAATTTTATAAATTCCAATCTGACCAAAATTCAAATCAGCCGGGTTTGCACCACTGAGATTTTACTGGAGACACTGTAGCCGCCATCTGCAATATTGATCGCAAATGATGCTTTCACCTACAAGAACTCATCATATGTTGGCTCAGTTTTATGCTGTGCTAACGACACTCCAATTCACCCGACCGGACATCGTACCGCTCGCGCTCTGCTCATCAACAGAATTCGCCATCATACATAGCTTGCTGTGCTTTTGTAATGCACCCATCAGATCATACCAGGCTCAGACACCCTACGATTTACCATGTTCACAGAGGAAGAGCAGACAGGAGGGGGAAACTCGGCTGCTTTCCGCGCCGTCATAGTGTCATGCCGGAGAGTGGCGGCGGACGTCGTGAGAGCGCCACCTACAGAACCGCGGCCCAACTGCCGCGCCAGAGCGGCAGACTCGGGAGGCGTGGAGCCCACTCTTGTCGTCTGCTCGCGTGCCGCTGCTCGGTGCTTGAGCGCAGCCCTTGCATTAGGCAACTACTGAAACATGAAGCCCGTCGCTAAACGAGACGGCAAACGTTACGGTGTCGCTGGAGCGCCGTGGCAGAGAGGCCAACCGACCACGACAATTTCACGAAGCTGTCCACAATTACTACAGCGGCTCGTTTAATTTTTTACCTTCGCACGCCTTAGCAAACATATATAATATGTGTGAAAATGGCACAAAATATGCGCTAGTGAAAAAAACGACATGTGAATAACGGAGTTTCTTGCAAACTTAAATGAAAAAGCAATTCTCATGTGTTCACGCTCTTCAGGCAAGTGTGTTGTTTTTGAACTTCATGATAACGGTTCTTCAATGTCGAGGTACAACAAAGCAATATAAAAAGCTGCGAGCCACACTTCATTTTCGACAGAGCTTACCTGGAAGTTTCGAAGCAGTCTGGAGGTTGTTAGTATGTTTGCCGAGGACTTCTGACTCGTAACGATCACTCTCCACCTTCGCTCGTTTAGCGCTGCTTTTATCGGTAATTTCAGGAATCTTCCGGCCGGTTTTTGGTTTCTTTGTTCGGTGCAAGTCAGGTGAAACCTCCTAAAAAAATGCCAGGTGTCACTCGAAGGAGCCACTTCGGCTGGTCGAGAATACCTGAGCAACCCAGCTTAGCGTAGTATTACACCTGCTGACCAATCTCCTGAGAAAGTTCTTTTCGTCTACGTAGTCGCTTGTTGTCAGTTCTCGATCCTTCCTCCCATTAGCTCTCGCCCATTATTGCATGCGTTCATGGTGAGATGGAGCGTCCAAAGTTCGAACGTTTTCCGTGCAGGACTTGTATACGCATTGAAAGTTGGGGACGAACCATCTGCGCCTCATTGTCGATTATTAGCAAATGCTTACAATGTTAACACTTATGCTGTAGAGTAGCAGTGTAGAAACTGATGGCGCTGTGCTCGCGTAATGGTGGCGCTGTGCTCACGTAATGTAAGCTTAGCGGGGTGGTGCCGCCCTGTCGTCGAGGAGAGACCGGCATACAGGGAACAGCAGCAAGTCTCTTTGAGGTTTAGTAGCGTGCGTGGATGGACGTCTCCCGCGGTGGGTCCGTGGGAGACGATACCATGGCTCATGTTCCGCGGGCCCTTCGTGGTGAGTTGAACATCGGCAACACCGCATTCGCAATGCATTGGGTTTGTGTTATGTTTTCCGGGTATTAATGGCATTGTATAAGGTTACTTAGTGTGTTACTAGTCAAACACGCATATATCAAACTCGAAGAAGATCGCAAATTAGTTCGATATATAAAAAATACGACATAAAAATATACAGCCCTGAGACCTTACCAGTGGCGGACGATCATCTCCAATCGGTGCATTCAAGAACTCACAACTAATTCCGCACACACGATGCAACAGAACGTTTTATTTGCGTGAAAAAAAATCGCTTATCTTGGCAGCCAGCTTTTTTATCTTCGAAATGAAGCTGAAGATGCTGGCCTCGATCTTATTGAGGCTGTCCAGGTGCGACAGCCCGGTTCCTTCCATGTCACCGCAACAACGGCGAATCAAGCCGAACGCTGCCGCCACTTCAGCGGCGGAGCAGGCGCGCGTTGCCGCCGCCTCGTCCGGATGATCTTCCTCGTCACTTCAGCCATCGGCCTGGGTATCCTGGGTCCCTGCAACCGCAGCTACAATGTCCTCGTCAGTGGGGCTCGCAACAGCCTGAACATTGCAGTCCACTTCCACAAAATCGTCCGCAGACACTTCAGGTGAAACGGCAGCTGGGAAGAGGAACGCCAACTCGCGAAACGCGTCGTCTATGCGCTTGTCGTCGCCGTCTTCACCGGTTTCCGCAAGTTCCGCCGTCACGAAGCCTGCCTTCCGGAAGCAGTAGGCCACTTCTAAAAACCAGGCATAGAGTGCCTTTTCTACTTTCCCGTGGGCAGGAGTGCGCACACGACAGGCTCCCGACGTTCACTGCTCCGCCGCCTTTGCCTTGATATCCGCCTTGTTCTTCAACAAGGTGCTCATAGTGCTCCGTGGTATCATGATGTCGTCCGCCACCGTCGAACTTTTTTCGCCCGCCTCAACACGCTGTATGGCTTTCAACTTTGTCGCAAAGTCAAGGTTCTTTTGCTTCTTGACGCTGGCCATTGCTACACAAGAAGTCGTCAATTCAAGCAGTCCACAGCGCCTTTGCACAGCACGCACGCAAAAGAGGAATGCAGTGGTATGCGAAAGCTCACGGAAGTGGACTCCGCCAACAAAGCGCTCGCGATCAATCGCGATGGCGGCGATGGCTATCCGGGCTGCCCGGCTACTTGCGAGGGCAGCAGCGACAGTGATGTACAAAAGGCGCGAGCTGTGATTGGCTGAGCAATTACGAAAGGCGCGGGCTGTGGTTGGCTGATCAAAACTCACAAAACAGCAACAAAAAAGGAAGAAAGAAAAAGTGAAAGGAGGAGGCCGCCGGCTCCTTCGTTCCCGCTCTCCGAGCCGACGGTAACGCGGAGAAAGCATAAGAAAACGAGAGAGAGAGAAAGAAAAAGCCATTCCGCAAGTTGGAGAATGCGCCCAACAGGAGTACAGTCCGAGCCCTCTCGCCCTCGCGTTTTTCGAACGTTACGGGTGTCGGCGGAGGCGCGGTGCCGCAAAGGTCGCGGGGTGCAGCGAGTGCCGAAGCGCCCCTTCCAGCTCGCGCGGTGTTCGATATATCCGATGGCGGGTAAAAATACCGTTCGACATAAATGTGCGAATTTCTATACTTTTACAAAGGATTGTCAAGGGGATAATTTACGAGTTCGATATAGCCGAAAATTCTATATATGTGGGTTCGATATATCCGTATTCGACTGTAGTTATGTATTAGATTCGGCTGGAAAGCTCGTATGTAAAAGCAAGTTAATAAGTGTACGCGTCGAGTAAAGTTGCAAGGCGGGCTTGTTGGTACGGCATTTTTGAATAACTATGGTAGCACAAGGTAATGAATGGGACACAAGAACACGGAGACACATACAAGAAGAAACTGGAGACACACAGTATTTAAGAACGTTGTTGAGTTGTCGGTACGAGAGCCACGTGGTTCGCATCCTGGGAGAGTGAGGCATGGAGCACGTGGATTGTAGGCAAGCCTGAAGCGAGCGAGTACGGAAGCCTTGTAGGTGGTCCGAGTTTTCTGTAAATAGTTTCTTCTATCTCTTTGACTCCTCTGGGAGTCGCAGCTTGTGTAGCCGGGTGACCAGGGGTAACGGGTGTCATTGCTGCTGGTATTGCGGCTAGACGCCGATCGCTCGTTAAGCTGCTGTGTGCACTGTGAGCGGCGTAAGGCCACCTCACAGAGCTGATGCCTCTTCGCGGCTGCCTCTTCTGCGCCTATGCTGGGTGCTGGTTGGATGCCGGTTGTTGTCGAGCGACTCGTTAAGTCTAAGGCTCTGTGGAGCTACCTGTCGCACGTGGGACATAACCTGTTGGACTGTGGCGTTGAGGTGTTGCGCTCTGCTTCCCTCATTTTAGATTGCATCGCACAAATTAAGAAAAGCAACCTTTGTTCACCTGAACTTAGCGTCTCAGCTGCCGCCAACGTCTTTTCTAGCCGTAGTAACCATCGTACCACGTGGGCGATGCGCCCGTAGCTCCCTTCCGTTTGTCCTACTGCACCGTTCTGTTGAGAGTGTTTTGAGTGCATGCAGCGGGAGTGATGTAACCAGCAGCTGGCTGTCTTCTGCACATCATCTTCGCCGCTGGCCAGGAATGCGGTTGAGACATCTCGACAACCCCCTAAGCTTGATCCGCCATGCTTTGTTGGGCGTGAAAATGAAACCAGTCGCATATCGCAGCCTTTCAGGTGCTAGCTGCTGGTTATTTATCTTCGTTCTGCGATGACTTTCCAATGTTTCGTGCACTGTTCATGCAACGAGGGAGCCCTGACAATGCCAGGATGAAGGTAACACTATTTTTAATCAAATTTATCAGTTACCTGAAGGAAAAAAAAGAATGTACCGATGCGAACTTTTGTCAACAAGATCGGCACTGTGCTTTGGTTCCGAAATGACTGGCACGTGCGGAAGTGCTCTTCAACCTCAGTTCTCATTTCCCTGTGCAATTTAGTTGCTCACCTGCAACATAGGCTATATTTGCAGACGACTATATTACGATACATGCATTTTAAAACAGACGGCCAACCTCACAAATGTGTGAGACGGCATGATTGATCAACATTAGCTTGTAGGTGTTGGAGATCGACAAAAGCAATGATTCACATATTTAAACATGTGTAGGCAGTGCTACAGACGCTGCTGCGCGTGTCCGTAGTAAATCAGTGCCGCCACACGAGACTCGATCAGCGCAAAGATTTTAACAGGCATCTCTTTGCAAGCTTTGCAAGGCAGTGTGCGCCAAAGTACATTGTCTGCATGATGCATCTTCCCTTCGCTGTACACCCCCTTATCTGTCTTATTTTTCATTTGCTTTTTTTCAGTCAGCGTGCGCTGCGAACACGGAGCAAAGAGTTACAGAGCCGTAGAGTAGATGGAACTGTTTGTTTGGTAAATCATCGCACTCATCCTTCCGCTGATGGCGGGCCTTCGCATACTGTTTGCAATAGTGCACGGTTGTGCACGCCTCCGTGGTATGCGAAAGCAATGAGCACAATATTTTACAAAGATATGTCAATGAATGCACACGTATAGCATTCAAGAAAACCAGAACGACAATACTAAATCCGTGCGATAGATTACGGCCACAAAACGTTATAAACAACGAGGGTGCAGTAAAAGAGCATTATGGGATGCTCTTTCTATTACAGTTGAAACGCGCAATCAATATTTTTCTTTAGTTTGTCGCGCACCGCTCATGCACATGTCCATGCCTTGTTTACGTCAAAAAAACTATGACACACGCTACTGTGGAAGGTGCAGAGATACTTGTGGCTAACGAAATAAGCCTAGGAAAGCAGCACAGCGTTGCACAGGTTGCGCAGAAACAACGTGGTGTCGATACATGACGAGTGTTTATGACGCGTGTATAAAATCGCAGTGGGAAATACGATGGAGATGCAGTGCAGTGCAAGGTTATCTTAGAAGTTTGACAGTCACACCTCCTCTACAACAAACACTTTTCTTGAACGCCTGCCTCAGATCGGAAGCGCACGCCACTGGAGAACAGCAGTTCGGCTTTGTGAAGCAGTGCGCCTCTTGCAGCTGCTGACCAGGTGAGTTTTTAAGCGTGCAGAACTCTGATATCGAGTTCTCGTCGATTTGTGGCAGCACAGTGAGGTCCGCTGACCGTTCAGCGCTGGATGACGAAAGAAACAGCGGCATTTTCTTATTCTGAAAGCTTTGCCATCGACTGCAGCTCAGCCTCTCCATGGCCTCTTCTTATGGAGACGCTAGCAGACGATTCCGCGACGGCGCCCAAAAAAAAAGATAGCGGACGTACCCAGTGTTGCCGAAGTGCCAAGCATTATGAATATCCCCTATTTTACCTGTGCATTTCTTTTCTTTTCATCATTGTATTTAGTGTGTTATATTTTAGTTCCCTACTGTTATTTGCAGGGAGCCCCACCACGGTGGTCTAGTGGTTATGGCGCTAGACTGCTGATCCAAAGGTCGCGGGATCGAATCCCGGCCGCAGCGGCTGCATTTCCGATGGAGGCGAAAATGTTTGAGGCCCGTGTACATAGATTTAGGAGCACATTAAAGAACCCTAGGTGGTCGAAATTTCCGGAGCCCTCCACTACGGCGTCTCTCATAATCATATCGTGGTTTTGGGACGTTAAACCCCAGATATTATTATACAGTATAACCTCATTACAACGGATCTGTTTACAACAGACATTCGGATATTACATGCCAATTTGCGGCGTTATGCCGACCTCCGTATTTGTTCCATTGATTGAACTTCGTTTACAACGGATTCTGGTACAACGGACATTCGGATATAATTGACTAAAATGTCAGGCCAGCAAGGTGGTCAGGACTCCTTTAGAGCGGACTTTTCTACCACGGACATACCAAATTCAATAACTTCCGACTTCAAACATCGCTTAGCATACTTTCGGGACGGGAACAGCGCGCCGCAGATATCGACGTACCGATTTAAGAACGAAGGCCGCCGACCTCTGGTCTGTCAATGATCAGCTATGCCTAGCTGTAGCGACAAAAAAATCAGCGCGCAGCATGTTTGGTGTTGCGTTTTGGGACGGTGACGCGCGAAATTGCTAGCCTCTGCCACCACCGCTACTCCGAGCGGTCGCAGCGCGGCGAGCATGGCCGGGGGGGTCCGCTGCTGATGCGCAAAATGCCAATCCGCGGATCTGAGGAGCCAGCGGGCGATGCGATTCGTTGGTTGCGACGAAGGACATTGCGGCTTCTTCGCTTTTGCATGTCCCCTAGCGCGATGTTCTTGCCCACAAAGTTCGGATTTGTCTCGTACATCGGCACCGTGAGCAGAGTTAGGCCTAGCCACGACATCGAGTAGAAAGCTAGGTTGCATGATGCGCGTGGCCGCGGTGCCCGATGTTTCAAAGTACGTCATGCTCGATTGCGAGTACAAAGAGTTGTCCTGCGGTGGTATTCGTCATAAGCTCCGAAGTGCTGATAAGAACCTCTAATAACGGGTCCAACGAGTCAACGCTATTACAGTCGCATGTCTGCGATGTTCTACGCACGTCTGCGATGTTCGCGACGAGTGCGGCGCGCTATCGTAATCTGATGATTGAGCTTCCGCTTGTAGCTGCCAAACTAAGGCGTTCTAAATTATTGTCAACCTGTGAACACAGAACGAGTGCGAACACGTCACTAAGTAGCGCAATTTTCGACAGCCACGACCTCGCGACGCACAAGCAGCAGACGACGATCCCGAAACTTCATATAATAATAATAATAATAATAATATCTGAGGTTTAACGTCCCAAAACATCCCGAAACTTCAAACATGCGCTTTTTGTACACTTGTTACTGCATGGAGGAGCTAGCTGAAACGGAGAACTTGAACACGGAGAAATGCTCTTTACGAGCCCAAAATGGTGGCACCCGGTTGCGCGCCGTTGCCGAGCTATAATTTTGAAAAACGCTGTTTTTCTTTTTGCTATTTCCGCAATTTTCCACAAGTCAGCAGATGCAAAAAAAAAAAAAAATTTATAGCACTTTCACGTAGTCTTCACTGAGGATAATTTGGAATCAGATGGAAAATGGGCTACAGAAACTGAAAATGCGATTTTTTAGAAATCACATTTTTTTTTGGTCCCCTGTTAAAAATAAGACCATGTTTGTGTCTCTTAATTCTTTTCGGTTATAACAGACCCATTCAGTGTTTACATAAAAGTCTGTTGTAACAGTACCTGGGTTTTACATACTCCCTTTACAACAGACCAAAATCCTCTTTACTATGAAGGTCTGTTGTAATGAGGTTATACTGTATTATTATTATTATTGTTATTTGCAGGGAGTTTTTCACAAAAGTGCAATTTCTTCTTCCGTGCTAGCAAGCATTTCGCTTTCTGCTTTATGGCTATAGGTTGCATCGTTTTCTTGTACTGTTTATATTTTCTTTTTTTCCTGCATTGTCCTTATCTTGTCATTAGTTTGTCACTGTATTCAGTGACAGGAGGGGCAGTCTGTCACTGCCCCTCCTGCATGGGCCAACATATTGCCCTTCACTATGAATGTATAAATGAATAAAACAACTTGTAAATTTGGGTGAGTTGGTTCATCTTGCGAATAACTTGAAGCAGTGCGAAAAAAAAAAGAGGACAAGAAAGGAACACACACGACGGGACTAGCACTGGACTGCCAAATGAAATTTTATTAAAAAATCACCACTTATACCTTATCACATTAAAAGCACCAACATTAATGGACATGCATATTGCTTATACTGACATGTGTTTCTAGAAAACAGATCTAGAAAACATCTTGCATGAGCTGACGCAATTATCTTCACCTTTGGCTTCCACGATTTCTTTCTTCCCTGGTTTTTCCAAACTCGCTGAACAGCTAAGGAGGTGGCTACCGCAGCCCTCCTTTTACACTGTTCTCATGCCACTATCATGAAAACATTTGTCCCACGTTCACTCTCCCACAACTTAATGGTATCTGATAAAAAACATCATGTGGTGAATTTCGTTTTGTCATTTTCGCTTTTTCTTAGCATTACAGTGCACTGAAAGGGAGCAGAAAATACGAGGCTGATGTCGTGCCTGTTGGCTTCTTTCAGCCGCTGGTGTGGTAACCTATGGTATCATGTGAAACGGTCTATTTTATTTTCTTGCTCACCAGTTTTTCTTCTGACTGTTTTATTTTTGTAGCAGTGTTTCACGCAAAGCTGTGATGACGGAGGACAAATAACCATATGATTTAAGGCGTTCTGTCTGTTGCAACAGGCTATCCTTCATTTGGCACTGTTAATTGCATCTTGTATACATGCGATGGCAATTCCCCTTTTTACAAGTTTAGAGTGCACACTATCATACGGTAGGATGCCTTTCTAGGCGGATACACCCAGCAAACATGTTCATTAGAAGCATAAAAAGAAATATTAATATCTAAAAACTGAATGTCATTATTCTTTGACATTTAAAAAGCACACTTGAGACCACCCCATGCACCTTAAAAATGCTTGGAATGTTTTGGACATCATCATCAAAACAGTAAGATGGTTACTTTTTTTTAAACGAATGAGATGGTCATCAACGTAGCGATATGTGCCAGTAACTGGGGCGTCACTTAGAGCAGTGCGAATGTGGTTGTAAACGCTACATAAAAATATGCAACTAAGAATAGGTGCAGTATATGATCCAATAAAAATACTGGTGCATTGAATATAAAAGATTTCACTGTTATTAATGGCTGTTGACTAAAGATAAAACTCTAAAAGGGTGGTGAAATTGTCAACGTTCATGCCTGCTGAGTTTTGGAACCCCTGTCCATTTGTTTCACTGATATTTTTACATACAGCAGCCAGCAAACCATCACATGGAAGTGAATAAAATGAATCTTCAACGTCGACAGGGAACCCAGAGACCCTGATACAGTTCGTGACATAGAGACTGTTTAGCTTAATTCACACACAAATTCTTCGGACTAGGTAAGGGTCATTCTTGGAAGCTACTTCAGATGTTCTTGCAAGAACCTTCCGACATGCCACTTAACCCTTGTGTGGGTGCACAAAACCTTTTTTATATTGTTATGGAAAAATTGCTTAAGCTTGTGCATAGCAGCATTTAACGTTATGGTGACAGGATAGCTGAAGCTTAATACAAGCCAAGCCAAGTGCGCAGCTTCGTGTAGGACAGTGCTAGTAAATGAAACGGAAAGACTTTCAGTATGGTAAATAAGCATTGCCATAAAACCCTATGGGTTCATTATTTCGTTTACATTATCAGTAAACGTCACAATCTGCTTGAACAGAACAGTTGTCAGGACTGGTGAGGAATGTCTCAAGAGATGTACGTGCTTGCCTTAATGACCTTGTCACGTAGTGTTGTGACTAATAGAGCAGGAACTTGAAGGCAGTCTTGGGGCAACTACTTTAATTGGGCGAAACTGGTTCCCTAAATTGGCGGCGGTAACATCAACAGGCACACCTGCCGCTTCGGCGAGTCACAAAAAAAAAGAACACTCACGGCTTGGCACTGCACGCTGTTTTATACCCGGCAGTGTTCAGGCTGACACCACTTATCAACACATCAAGTCGAGAACGCGATACCATCCTTCACACATGACCGTACTAGGCGCCTGCTTTTATGCATGTAAAGATGGAAGGCACAAATGATACGAGCACACGCCCGTCGCGTCAAACGAAAAGACATCACGTGGCAACCTTGAAGTGCCTAAAGTCATGTAGTGAACGTTCTTATTGAGTAATGTTTTGCGCGTTGTCTCTACGTTGTAGTCCCCCCCTCTAGGACGTAGTGTTATCAACTTGACAATTGTGGGCAAGTCTCACCTTGCTGGCCAAGAATTTTGACCCTCCGAACTTTATGATGGGCTTGGGATTTTCCATGACATTGAGAGCAGAGAAGTGGATGAGCTTTTGCACACCGCTCTCTCTAGCAATGCGGGCAATCCTTTCTGCACCTTTGACGTGGACTTCATTGAACGAGAAATTGCTGCACACAAAAGGGAGCACACAAATATCTCATCACATGCATTCCACAAGAGCCAAAAAAAAAAAAAAACACATAATGCAAGCTTTGAATTCTTCATCAGTTGTGAGCATGGAACTCAGCCACTGACGTTGCTTGGGTTAGCCTACCTGCACTTATGAATCAAAGGCCCCTCTTTATACCAACCATCGAATGACCACGCTCCATGGAGTTTACTGCCTTACAAATCTCATGCTGCAAAAAATGTTTCCAATGCATTGAGAACAAGCGGAGTTACAGAGATTTGTTGCATTTCTCTTTTTTCATCTCAACCTGGCTGAGACAGGGGTTTATGTCATGGCCTCAGGTGAACTTTTTTTTTCTTATCTTCTTTTTTATCTTTTGGTTTCGTACAAAAACATGAGGACACAGTGCTAACTTGTGTCGTCGTGTTTCGGTGCATTACACCTACCAACTGGCCCATTAGTTGGTATTTTTCAGTTCAGATCGCCGGCATGTGGCAGACACCCATGGCAGTATACCAAGTCAAAGTGCATGTATTATTAGAGTGTACAATGCATGCGTTCTGCAAATACATCCGTGACAGAACATTTTAAGATGAAAGTATAAAATCTCGAGTTGTACACCAAACCCCCACAAAGTATCTGCGAGTTTGTCCCGAGCAAAGAGTATAGAACAAGAAGGAAAAATGAAGTGTTTGAATGTGCAAGGGGACGATTTGAAGGCTTGGGGTGCATGGCACAAGCAGTGATCATAGGCGTAGCGTATCTACCGGGGGGAGGGCAAGAGGGGCGCTAGCCCCCCCCCCCCCCCCGCTCAGAAATGTTGGGGGGGCGGAGCCCCCCCCCACTTTCGACAGTGGTTATTGTCGGCTGCAGACTGGGAAACTAACAAGTCAGGCAAAGTTTTACTTGAACGCAGCAATAACGTAATTTTGTAATAAAATTTGTCCTACGATTCTGGTATGACGACTGTCCTCCATGTGTCATGACCACGCGCTCATGGCTACCTGCAGTGCGGGCTGCCTATTCCACGCTTGTGCGTCTTGCGCTCGAGCGTTGCAGAGGAGGCTATCGCTCAGCAGGGGCTCTATAACATTACAGCAATCTGTCATGATTTTATTTTGTCCTGCCTGGCCTGAAATTTAAGTAATCCACGACACAAATATGGGCGGGAACCAGTAAACGTTTTATAGCCCGATCAAACGCTCTCCTTTTTCAGGAAATTCAGTTTCCTTGAAAACGAATAGCATCGCTACAGCTCCATATTCAAGCTGCTGTGAGTTGATGAGTGTGCAGAAGAGTCCAGTATTTTAGTTGTGCCTAGCCAGGACAGCTAAAATAGATTCCCAATTTAGTCTCCAATTAGCCTGCTTCACTTGGCTTATCATATGGTAGCGTAATAGTATACGTTGTTGGGCTAGATGGTTCATAATCTTCAAAATTGGAGCGCCTGTCCTGTACATCAGTGTTCCTTCTTAGTCCTTGTCGATTTTTGCGCGAGCCAATTTTGAAGAATATGGTAGCGTGCAGCGATCGTGGCGGCTTGTAACAAGTCAGTGGACTCGAGCACATTGAGAAGCCCAGCTTTCAAGTTTGCCCCGTTACTTGATATACCTCACCAGGGAGATGATCAGCGTCCATGGTTTTCTGGACTAAGAAGGCTGCCTACCTGCAAAGGATTGTGTCTGTTCCTAATAATGTTTATTTCTCTCTCTACCTCTTTGTCAGGAACGATGAGCTCACAGAGAGTTGGACACGAGCAAAAACAGCTCAACATCGTTATACTACAACTGAAAGTATCTGTTATACACATATGAATCCATCTCGCCCGCTGCTATAAGCAGCCGCTGCCAATGTGATTGGCGGGCAGCCTTCTTAAATTATGTTCAGAAAGAGACACTGTCTGGCTATTCCGAAAAAAAAAAAATATTACAGCATATCCACGGGTGAATGATGAAGAGCTTGGGCGAAGCTCCTGAAGCAATCATGGTTACACCGTGAAATGTTCAGTGGTTTCGCCCAGCAGTAATCAAAATGATACGCTGCTTTGATTACTGCTGCGCTCGCTTGGCGGCAGCCTCTCGAGCTCGCATCTCAGGATCCTGCCGAGCACGAGACGCAGCGGCCTTCCGCACCCGGCACTCCTCGTCGTCCATGGTCCGCCAAGCAGCACGATCCGGCAAGCGCACTCTTCCACGTACGGCGACGATCAAGGAGAATGAGAGATAATGGGCGCAGCAGCCAATCTGAGAGCAGCGGCACCTATAACGCAATCTAGCGTGCAGGGTGCCGCTGCTTTTTTTTTCTCTCTTTTTTTTCTTTTTTTGCACACATCTCTATGGGACAGCGCCATCTAGTATATCGTCACCCAACTGCAGTTTACATGCATCTCTATGGGACAGCGTCATCTATTGAATGATACGGGAGACGTGATGGCGGGGGAACGCTGGACGGAGCGACGACCGACCAGGTGATGCTATAAGGAGCTTCACCCCTAAAAATGAGTTATTGTTCAGCACAGTAATGTGCTGCTTATTGTGCACGCTTCATTTTAACGCCGCGAGTTTTCGTATACTTGTGACGTCGCGTAACAATTGGAGGCGATTTTATGGCACATTGAAAATTTTTGACGAATAGCGAATAACCATTGACAAACAAACGCCGTATTGAAAATAGTTCATTGTCATTATTTTTTTACGCAGTCATGCGCATGTGGTAATTACGCAGTGGATAACTTACGCGTCATTGGTTGCGTCGTTTTGCGAGCAGGTGCTGTGAGCATGACCCATAATATTTCGACCAATCATTAACAGGTAACGACCTATACGGAAGGAAACAATGCGGGGTAGTCTAACGCTATAATCGCCCACATTTTTTCAAGGAAAATTTGAGCTCACAGAGTTTGCGTAGGCTATTTACTTGGAGGAACCGGAGTGGAGGAGTAAAGGACCACTTCACCGCTTTTCCGTCCACCCCCCACCAAAGCTGGGAAAAGTAGGAGGGCAAGGAACGACACTTAGTATATAAATTCGTAGTCATTTATAATCTTATAACTATACACAACCAGCTCAATGTGATTTGCTTAAGTATTAATCGACTGAACTTGGTCTTCTTCTCAAGAAAGACTTTATATTAGAGGGCTCTAACAGTAAAGAAGTTGGCACTCGGCTTATCCTCAAGACTTCTGCGAAGTACCTTGCTTTGTCAGCCACATGCTTTGTTTAATAAGTGAGAACTTAAGGTACTAGAGTCATAGCAGGTTCATAATACTCATCGTATCTACAACGCCAAACTAAGAAGGGTAGTGGCTTGGGCTAGTTGGTAGGTCATGACAATTATAGCGCAAAATCAAGACGAAGACAAAAGGTACACGAAGACGAGCGCTAAGCAATGCAAAGAATACCAAGGACATACAAAGAAACCAAAGAAAACATCAAGGAAAAGCAAAAAACAAAAAAAACTATCGCTAGTTGCGCGTGCCGACACTTTCCAGAAACCTTAATTCCTTCTCTGAGAGAGACAAGAAAGACTTGCTCTTGCATGAGTCGTGCTCACGTGCCATCTCGTCTTCGAGTACCTTTTGTCTTCGTCTTGCTTTTGCGCTATAATAATTGCCAAACTAAGACTGGGAAGTTTGCTGATGGAATGCTCAGATGGTCAGGTTAAATTTGTGTGTACTTTTCGAACTTCACAGTAATATTTCCAAAATGTTATTAAACACTGCTGTGTTGTCGCTGTATAGAGCCAGCCTGCAGAATCTGCTGCTTGTGCAGATTCTTCCTTGATTTAAAGCAAACAGTTTTGAAAAGCAAGTCATCTGATCAGCTCTGTGAAATAAAAAATCGCCTGAAATCAAATATACAATATATATATATATTGTGGGCATTTATTATGCACATCTTCTTCATGTGTACATTATCATGATGCATTTGGTTATGCATCCTCATCTTCATCGTGTATCATCACCATCAGTGTGGGTTGATCGTGCCTGTTCGCTGCGGGGTCTTCGGGCCAAATAAACGTCTGCCCTACCAAGACCTCATACGTGGTGGAGGTTGCTTCTGGATCCCCCGTCCTCTACTCGTCCGCTCTACCGCCTGGAGCTTCGCTCAGGTCGCCGTTTGCGCCAGCTGTGCAGCAATATGTCACAGCACGAGCAGGTCGCTGCTGCTACCGTCCCCACTCTGGCACCACAAGCCACGCCTTCACACGTCGTAAACAGCCCCCAGCGCGAACCTCATCTCTTCGGTGAGCTGCGCGGAGAAGACGTGGAGGACTGGCTGGACGATTTCGAGCGTGTCAGTTCTGCTAATCGGTGGGACGACACGCACACCCTAACTCACGTCTCCTTCTACCTTACCGGTGTGGCGAAGACGTGGTTCTTCAACCACCTGATTGACATCCCCGACTGGGCTACCTTCAAAGAACAGCTGCGCCAAGTCTTTGGCACACCGGCCGTTCGGTCGGCTCTCGCCAAGAAAACCCTCGAGGCTCGGAAACAACATCTCGGCGAGTCGTACACGTCCTACATCGAGGATGTTCTTGCGCTCTGCCGACGTGTCAATCCATCAATGTCAGAGTCGGACAGGGTACGCCACATTCTCAAGGGCATTACAACTGTCGCATTCAATGCTCTTGCCATCAAGAATCCGGCTACCGTTGCTGAAGTTGTCACAACGTGTCAGCGCCTCGACGAACTAGAGTCTGTTCGCCTCCTACCGGACAGTGACGAAACACGTTCTACAATGGACGCAGACCTACGAGGCATGATAAGGGCACTGATTCGTGACGAATTGCGACCCATGGGATTCTCAGTGCCTACGCTGTGTCCCAGTCAGCCTTCCGGCACGGCCTTGCGTGATGTCATCAGGGAGGAGCTAGCGTCCTTGA